>NW_019942957.1:226720-242963 GCF_002910315.2 Salvelinus sp. IW2-2015
CCTGAGTAACCTCAGCCTCTATGTAAGCCCAGGGACCTGATGTAACCTCAGCCTCTATGTAAGTCCAGGACCTGATGTAACCTCAGCCTCTATGTAAGACCAGGACCTGATGTAACCTCAGCCTCTATGTAAGACCAGGGACCTGATGTAACCTCAGCCTCTATGTAAACCAGGACCTGATGTAACCTCAGCCTCTATGAATCCAGACCTATGAACCTCAGCCTCTATGTAAGACCAGGGACCTGATGTAACCTCAGCCTCTATGTAAGACCAGACCTGATGTAACTCACCTCTTATGTAAGACCAGGACCTGATTAACCTCAGCCTCTATTAAGTGCCAGGACCTTATTAACCTCAGCTCTATGTAAGACCAGGACCTGAGTAACCTCAGCCTCATGTAAGACCAGGGACCTATGTAACCTCAGCCTCTATGTAAGACCAGGACCTGATGTAACCTCAGCCTCTATGTAAACCAGACCTGATGTTAACCTCAGCCTCTAAGTAAACCAGGGACCTGCATGTAACCTCAGCCTCTATGTAAACAGACCTATTAACCTCACCTCTATGTAGAGTAAACCTCAGCCTCTAGTAAGACAGGACCTGATGTAACCTCAGCCTCATGTAAACCAGGGACCTGATGTAACCTCAGCCTCTATGTAAATCCAGGACCTGATGTAACCTCAGCCTCTATGTAAACCAAGGACGATGTAACCTCAGCTCTATGTAAGACCAGACCTGATTAACCTCAGCCTCTATGAATAAGACCAGGACCTGATGTAACCTCACCTCTATGTAAGACCCGGACCTTATGTAACCCAGCCTCTATGTAAGGACCAGGACCTGATGAACCTCAGCCTCTATGTAAGACCAGGACCTGATGTAACCTCAGCCTCTATTAAGAACCAGACCTGATAACCTCAGCCTCTATGTAAGACCAGACCTGATTAACCTCAGCCTCTATGTAAGACAGACCTGATGTCCTCAGCCTTATGTAAACCAGACCTGATGTAACCCTCAGCCTCTATGTAAGACAGGAACCTGATTAACCTCAGCCTCTATGTAGAACCAGGACTGATGTAACCTCACCTCTAGTAAGACCAGACCTGATGTAACCCCAGCCTCTATGTAAGACCACACCTGATGTAACCTCAGCCTCTATGTAAGACCAGGCACCTGATGTAACCTCAGCCTCTAGTAAGACCAGACCTGATGTTAACCTCAGCCTCTATGTAAGACCATACCTGATTAACCTCAGCCTCTATGTAAGACCAGGGACCTGATGTAACCTCAGCCTCTATGTTAAGACCAGGGACCTGATGTAACCTCAGCCTCTATGTAAACCAGGACCTGATGTAACCTCAGCCTTCATTAAGACCAGGACCTGATGTAACCTCACCTCTATGTAAGACTAGACCTGAGTAACCTCAGCCTCTATGTAAGACCAGACCTGATGTAACCTCAGCCTCTATTAACACTAGAGACCTATGAAACCTCAGCCTCTATGTAAGACCAGGACCTGATGTAACCTCACCTCTATGTAAGACTAGACCTGATAACCTCAGCCTCTATGTAAGACTAGAGACTGATTAACTCAGCCTCTATGTAAAACTAGACCATTTATCTCAGCCCTCTATGTAAGACCCGAATGATGTAACCCACCTCTATGTAAGACCATGACCTATATAATCTCAGCCTCTATGTAAGACTAGAGACCTGATGTAACCTCAGCCTCTATGTAAGACCAGAACCTGATTAACTCAGCCTCTATGTAAGAAAAGACTATGTAACCTCACCTCTATTAAGACCAGGACCTATGTAACCTCAGCCTCTATGTAAGCTCCAGGACCTGATTAACCTCAGCCTCTATGTAAGCCGACCTAATTAACCTCAGCCTCTATGTAAGAAGACCTGATGTAACCTCAGCCTCTATGTAAACCAGCACCTGATGTAACCTCAGCCTCTATGTAACGCAGGACCTGATGTAACCTCAGCCTCTATGTAAGACCGAGACCTGATGTAACCTCAGCCTCTATGTAAGACAGGATACCTATGTAACCTCACCTCTATGTAAAAGACCGCAAAACTATGATAACCTCAGCCTCTATGTAAACAGACCTGATGTAACCTCAGCCTCTATGTAAGCCCAGGACCTGATGTAACCTCAGCCTCTATGTAACACCAGAACCTGATTAACCTCACCTCTATTAAGAACAGGACCTGATGTAACCTCAGCCTCTATGTAAGCCAGGACCTGATGAACCTCAGCCTCTATGTAAACCAGGCATTAACCTACCCTAGAAGACAACCTGATGTAACCTCAGCCTCTATTGAAACCAGGAACCTATGTAATACCAGTAGACCATACCTATTAACCTCAGCCTCATGTCAGACCAGACCTGATGTAACCTCAGCCTCTATGTAAGACCGGGACCTGATGTAACCTCAGCCCTCTATGTAAGACTAAGACCTATTAACCTCAGCCTCTATGTAAGACCAGGGACCTGATGTAACCTCAGCCTCTATGTAAGACCAGGGACCTGATGTAACCTCAGCCTCTATGTAAGACCACCTGATGTAACCTCAGCCTCTATTAAGACTAAGACCTGATGTAACCTCAGCCTCTATGTAAGACCAACCTGATTAACCTCAGCCTCTAGTAAGACTAGACCTATGAACCTCAGCCTCTATGTAAACTAAACCTGAGTAACCTCAGCCTCTATGTAAGACCAGGACCTGATGTAACCTCAGCCTCTATGTAAGACCAGGACCTGATGAACCTCAGCCTCTATGTAAGACTTAGAGACCTGAAACCTCAGCCTCTATGTAAACCAGGGACCTGATGTAACCTCAGCCTCTATGTAAGACCAGACCTGAAGTAACCCCCAGCCTCTATGTAAGACTAGAACCTATGTAACCTCAGCCTCTATGTAAGTCCAGGACCTGAGTAACCTCAGCCTCTATGTAAGACCAGGACCTATGTAACCTCAGCCTCTATGTAAACCAGACCTGATGTAACCTCAGCCTCTATGTAAACCAGACCTGATGAACCTCAGCCTCTATGTAAGACCAGACCTGATGTAACCTCAGCCTCTAGTAAGACCAGGACCTGATTAACCTCAGCCTCTATGTAAGACAGAACCTATGTAAACCTCACCTCTATGTAAGACCAGGACCTGATGTAACCTCAGCCTCTATGTAAGACTAAGACCTGATGTAACCTCAGCCTCTATGTAAGACTAAACCTGATGTAACCTCAGCCTCTATGTAAGACCAGGACCTGATGTAACCTCAGCCTCTAATTAAGACCAGGACCTGATAAACCTCAGCCTCTATGTAAGACTAGAGACCTGATGTAACCTCAGCCTCTATGTAAGACCAGGAACCTTGAGTAACCTCAGCCTCTATGTAAGACTAAGACCTGATGTAACCTCAGCCTCTATGTAAGACTAAGACCTGATGTAACCTCAGCCTCTATGTAAGACCAGGACTGAGTAACCTCAGCCTCTATGTAAGACCCGGACCTGATGTAACCTCAGCCTCTATTAAGACTAGCAACCTGATGTAATCTCAACCTAAATAATGACTCATGCATGTTATCTTTCATACGAAAAACAGGCTGAGACCTGTTGGTTTACCCATCATGTACCAGATATGTACGTTATTAGTGAATAAACCTGTTGGGTTACCCATCATGCTACCAGAATGTACTGTTAGTGACTGAAAACCTGTTGTTACCCATCATGCTACCAGATATGTACTTGTTAGTGACTGAGACCGGTTCTTTACCCATCATGCTACCAATATTCACGTTAGTGGACTGAGACCTGTTGTTTACGCATCATTGCTACCAGATATGTACTGTACTGCCACTAAAGAACCTGTTGGTTTACCCATCATCTACCATGATATGTACTGTGAGTGACTGTACCTGTTGTTTACCCATCATGCACCAGATATGTACTGTTAGTGGACGAGCCTGTTGGTTTACCCATCATCTACCTAGATAACTGTGAGTCGACTGAACCTGTTTACCCAATCATGCTGTCCTAACCTTCTATACCCACTCCTTTTACCCATCATGCTTTCCTAACCTACATACCACTCCTGTGTCTTACCCAATCATCTGCCACTAACCTAATATTACCCACTCCTGTTGGTTTACCCATCATGCTGTCCTAACCTAATATACCCACCGCTGTTTACCCATCATCTTTGTCCTAACCTAAATTATACCCCTCCTTTGTTTGTACCCATCATGCTTCCTAACCTACTATACCTACTCTCGTTGTTTACCCATCATGCTGTCCTAACCTAATATACCCACTCCTGTTGGTTTACCCATCATGCTGTCCTAACCTAATATACCCACTCCTTTTCTCATTTCATGGGTGTAGCCCTGAGCTCCCAGACCAGGACAGTAGAGAACCCACAAACCAACACAGACACGTGCCATTAACACACTAGCTGCCAATATGGCGGAAGGATTTGTTTTTTTGGGACAAAGTATTTTTTCGTCTACCAGGCTAGCTACCCCTTGGACAACCATTATTACATACTTAGTTGGTTGAAAAGTTCAGATGTGCTGCTTTGGACAAAGATTTAAGAAAATGTTGTGGATTTTCATTTGACCTACACATGTAAGCTACATTTAGTTCGTCTGTTAAATGATCATTGGTTAGATGTCCAATGTTTTCTTGCAAAAACATCATTAAGCTTCAACATGTAAGCCTACGTATAAATCCTTTACTTTTACATAATTACTCTCAAATCTTAGATAACTTAAACACAATAGCAGTGGGTCTTGAAGCTCGTGTTGTTGCGAGTGGTCACTGTATGCTAAATAGTTCATTATATATTCTTGTTACTCTCCATGTAGATTGCAATACCCTTGTGAGTAAGAACAACTGAAGGGGAAACAAGATGGCGTTCGTGTAAACAGAAGGGAAACAACATGGCGTTAGTGTAAACAGAAGGTTTATTGCAAATGGATATTGTACATCCATCATTACAAATACCTGTTTCATGGACACAATACAGCAACAATACCCAACGTTTATAAAAAAAAATAAAACACACGCTAACAAGAGTTCTCTCTGTGAACGATGTACACATGGTCCAGGTTGCTTGMTGTCGTTTGGAGTAGTAATGAGACATCGTCTTTGGTAGTTAGAAAACACAAAAGTCCATTGTYGAAATGTTGGTATTCCTCTTCTGGAGATAGGCACTATAGTCATGCCATTGATTCAAGTTGAGGTTGGCATCTGAACACGCAGAACATGRCTGCTAGGTCAGGATCGCATTCACAGCCTTTAGAAGACAAATCAGCTGCTCAAATTCATCTCCAGCCCACTACTCTGAACACGTTAGTCAAATGTACAGAGCTAGGCATACTGGGTAGTACATACTTCCATCCCCATAATACATCATTTAACTGAACAGTTACAATGCTCCTATTAACAAGTATTCCATTTTGTTCAGAATCACAAAACAAATGTAAAATAGCAGGATTTTCCCCCATAAGCAGCACACCCCAACTGCAGAGAATACAAGCTATGATGTTCTGAATCATGATTATGGTAATCAGTTATCAGCAGTGAGGTTGAGATAGAGAAACAACAGGCCTCTCTCTCCCAGCAACAGTCCAGGATCTCCTATCACCAGCGAGGTTGAGATAGAGAAGCAACAGGCCCCTCTCTCCCAGCAACAGTCCAGGATCTCCTATCACCAGCGAGGTTTGAGATAGAGAAGCAACAGGCCCTCTCTCAGACAGTCAGTGATCTCCTATCACAAGCGAGGTTGAGATAGAGAAGCAACAGGCTCCTCTCTTCCAGCAACAGTCAGGATTCCTATCCCAGCGAGGTTTGAGATAAGAAGCAACAGGGCCCTCTGCTCTCCCCAAAAGTCCGGATCTCCTATCACAGCGAGGTTGGATAGAGAAGCCCAACAGGCCTCTTTCTCTCCCAGCCAAAAAGCAAAAGTCCCAAGGGAAATCTCCTATCACAGCGAGGTTGATAGAGAGCAACAGGCTCTCTCTTCCAGCAACAGTCCAGGATCTCCTAGATCCTCCTCCTCTCCTCTACTCGTTCAACTGGAGTTCAGGTTTGGTTTCCTAAAGACACGTTTGCTTCTTAATAAGGAATATTGACAGAGAATATCAGTAGATGGTGGCAGGTGGAAACAGTCACAAGATGGTTGAGATATTTTCTAACTAACTCAGAGCTTGTACTATCAGCAGTTAGAAGAAGAAATCCCTGGATTTAGGTAGCAGGTAGCCTAGTGGTTAGAGCGTTGGGCAGTAATGAAGGTTGCTGGATTGAATCCCGAGCTGACAAGGTACAAAATCTGTCGTTCTGCTCCTGAACAAGGGAGCTAACCACTGTTCCCCGATAGGCCGTCAGTGTAAATAGAATTTGTTCTTAACTGACTTGCCTAGTTAAATGGGGGGATCTAGTGGAGACTGGAGGGGAATCTGTCTTGAGAAAAGATTTTCCGTGGCTGGACCAGGAGAGGTATGGAGAGGCATCCACAGGATCAGATCCCGGCCAGCCCTGTCTCTTAGCCCTCTCCCCCCTCTGTAGCAGGGTGGTAGAGAATGGCTGAAGGGTTGGCCTCTGGCCCAGAAGGCCGGAGCCTCCCCTCTGTCCAATGCAAGCGTTCTCGGCTGGCTACATGTGAGTCTCTCGTTTAGCGTTTTTGTCTAAAGAGAAAGGTCTAGATGTGTAGGACGGGTTATCTTAGCGTATAGCTTCAGATAGCCGCTAGTTAGAGCGTCTTTTCGTGTGCTTTTCATCAATTGTGTGTTTCATCATCTGTTACAGACAGCTTCACTGAAGTTGAGCGCCGATCAGTTTACAACTGGAGGTCAAAGCAGAACCACCTATACAGCAGAGCAGCGCTGAAGGGGCAGGACTGGTCAGGGTTTATGGAGTCCCATCTGGGCCTGCTGCTGGTACTGGTTGTCCAGCTGCAGGGGACGAGCGTCTGAGTCGGACGGAACGCGTTCGCAGAGCTCTTCCATTGTTTGGCTGGCCAGGTTCTTCAGAAGGCTGTTCTCACGTTCTAGCTGGTTGTTCTTCTCAGCCAGCTCTCTGATCTGCTCCTTGAGGATCTCAACCTCCTCCCTGACTGCGTACATCAGGTGGTTCTTCACCAGATCCTAACATAGGAGAGAAGGAATGAGATCTACTGTTAGAGACGTCTATTTAGAGAGAGAGAGAGTTCTGTGCAACTCATACAAACCGACCACAAATCTATCCATGTAATGTGATTCATATTTTAAGCTTAACCTAGCGTGCCTTACAAACACTTGTAGTAACATGTAGTAACAGGCCATGTGGTTACAGAGACTTGTACCCATATGGCCAGGATTAAGGTTTAAAAGTTGATCTGTAAACTAAATAGGTAATAGTCTGACTGCTATTGTGCACATTTGTAGCTTCCTCCCTGTCTGACTCAGAATGCAGCAGAAAGAACATAGTCCCATGCCACATCACATGTATTGAGCGTGCAGTACTGTAGCCACCCAAAGCTGCAGGCACATACAGACTACCATGCTTCTACAGTACTACAGTATACTAGTACTTGACTGAAGCCTAGTCTACTATGATTATCAACATATAGAAAATGATGACTATGGGCAAAGTGCATGAATGTGGTGGGATATGGAATAGCCCAGAGTGACTGGGCTACTATGAGTGATGATGTGTATAATTCTGCCGCTGATACATACCATTGCCTGTTCTATCTTGTTGTCAATGGCAACAACGCTAGCACCCGAGGCACTGTGGAGGAGAGAAGAAGAGAAGCCGTAAGTCAACATATCAGATCAGAGCATTGGATCAAAAGGAACAAGTGTTCTAGAACGTACCGGCAGGTTATGACGCGCTCATATAGATGCTGACACCTGACTGCCGTAATTTTGAGTCTTTTGAGATGCAATTGCCACGTAATGCCATCATCACAAATGTTTATTTAATTTGTGTTCAGGCTTTTTTGTGTCTATGAATGAACCTCGCTACAAGTCTTAACCTATTTGAGATTGGACATGTGTATGAAAAACCAGCATGCCTGCCTACCATTGTCCTACAATTCAGCCTTTTTTTTGCAAGCTGGCTAGATATATTGTTGCGCGCTGCAAACTATGACATGAAATTGATTACTTTGTATCTTGTATTGTTTCAAGATACTCCACTTTTATGCGTTTGAAAAGGCACCCGTAGGAGACACGCGGCGGGTTGGAGTCAAATTGCATTACTCAAAGTCTGCACAGCATTAGACATGTATAATACGGTACTTCCACTTATATCATAACGAATACCAGCATAACCTTACTTTGCTTAATCTATTTGTAAAGAAAGAAATATGACTATGTCGAATTATAACAATTTAGATGAAATATTTGAATGAAATATATAACGCACAAATTACGCATCAATAACACACAGAATCCAGAGCGGTTTTTCTATTTACCTGTTGTCGAGTTTTACAGACACCACATCTCCTCCTACTAACGAGGAGAAGAATGAGATGCTGAAGTTATGCAACTGATAGACTGCAACCTCCATTGGCGTTTTGAAGATCTCCGTACTCAAATTTAGCAGCAGACTCGTTTGGATAATGCTTCTCGCCACGTTTGCGATTGGTTGAGTAGATAAATCTACCTGTCTAGATACACTTCTAGGTTACTGTATTCAGCTTAAATCACTCGACTGACTCGATTCGGTTGCTTCTGTGGTGAGTGTAGTGCGGTAGGTTAATGCCGATGATGTGAGCCACGTTATGTTTCTGCGAATGGGTCTATTTCTGCTACCGGCGGCGCTTATAGCCGAACTGTCTCCTGACGTCATCTGACGCGGAGAATCATTTATGCAAATACGCCTTATGGCATGATTTCCCCTCTGCCCCTTTTCTGAACTCCTACAAACACAATAAGCACTCAGTTGACCCGGAGACCCAATTCATTTACACCCTGAAGCAAACAGGCAACAAACAAAAAAAACTGCACCAAAACGTGTGTGCTTGTGGGTCTTTCCCCGCGCATTTCTTTTGAGTAAAAGGGTTTAGGTTGCGTGACATGTCAAGTGCATACTAGGAATTACTGTTGGTTTGGTTTTTTCTCGTTGTTGTTTTGCATCAGCTGATAATCTTTTTAAGGAAACGCTACAACGGAATTGTGTAGAATTATTATCGGCCTAATACATCTATTATGTTGCTCTTTTTCATTAAATGATTCATTTGTCAGGGACCACGTGCAACAGTAAAGCGAGATTATGAAACAGATAGCCTATAGAGGCCAACTAGAATCTGGATGTATGGAATGCATTAATAATTGCATGTGTTATTGGTTTATAACAGGATGTCTACATAATGTTTGTTGTTTTGAGTCGGTGTTATCTGCAGGTGCAATAGTAGACATTGCAGCCAGTTGCAAACAGAAGTTTTGGGGAAGCCCTTCTTCATAAGGGTTCTTTTCCACCCACTGCAAGGCTCTGGTTATTTCCCTTCCTCTCCTTTAGAGCTCTGCTACCATCTGGTGGCGAGAGTTGAAATGTCACTTCTTCAGAAATAATATTTACAGGCGTCATATATCTTTGGAGGACTCATAACAAGTCTACTTGGTGAGCATTTAGGATTTTGATGCATGGAATTAAAAAAATATTATAATTAATTTGTAATATGCAATGTGGTTTTGTTGTCCTTAATAGGCTCTCACTATCAGGCAAGAGTTTCAGCATAAGGACATCTTATAGGGGTCATAGATAGACCTACCTAGTTACATGCACCATCACAGCTGCCTTGTTGCTATGTGCAGTCACTGTATAGCAACACAGTTAAAAGTTGAACGCCTCCAACACCCCTTTGTGTCGCTATTTTAGCTCATATAAGAAAAGTAAGTTGCACTGCACTCCGTTTTGTGAGGAAGAAATTATTCTGTAACCCATCGGATCCGATTAGCTAGGTGAGACTCCAGTTTGGTCTGTACACTAACTAGATCTAACACCACCACGTTGAACGTATTAGTATCAATAGTCCTTGTCACTTGTGATTACACACTGTGCTGTGGAGCTGCCAGGCAGGGCTGTAGAAAGGGGTAGACTGCATCCCAGATGGCACCCTATTCCCCATTTAGTGCACTACTTTTGACCAGGGTAGTGCACTACTTTTGACCAGGGGCCCATAAGGGTAAGTGCAACGTACTTTTGCCTGGGGCCCATAGGGTAGTGCACTTACCTTTTGACCAGGGGCCCATAGGGTAGTGCACTACTTTTGACCCAGGGGCCCATAGGCAAGTGCACTACTTTGACCAGGGCCCATAGGGTAGTGCACTATTTTGACCTGGGGCCCATAGGGTAGTGCACTACTTTTGACCAGGGGCCCATAGGGTAGTTGCCACACTTTTGACCGGGGCCCATAGGAGTGCACTACTTTTTGACCTGGGGCCCATAGGTGAGTGCACTACTTTTGACCTGGGGCCATAGGGTAGTGCACTACTTTTGACCTGGGCGCATAGGGTAGTGCACTACTTTTGACCTGGGGCCCATAGGGTAGTGCACTACTTTGACCTGGGGCCCATAGGGTATGCATACTTTGACCGGGGCCCAAGGGTAGTGCACTACTTTTTGACCAGGGGCCCATAGGGTAGTGCACACTTTTGACCAGGGGCCCATAGGGTAGTGCACTACTTTTGACCAGGGGCCCATAGGGTAGTGCACTACTTTTGACCTGGGGCCCATAGGGTAGTACACTACTTTTTACCTGGGGCCCATAGGGTAGTGCACTACTTTGACCTGTGGCCCATAGGGTAGTGCACTACTTTTGACCAGGGGCCCATAGGGTAGTGCACTACTTTGACCAGGGGCCCATTAGGGTAGTGCACTACTTTTGACCTGGGGCCCATAGGGTAGTGCACTACTTTTGACCTTGGGGCCATAGGGTAGTACACTACTTTTTACCTGGGACCATAGGGTAGTGCACTACTTTTTGACTCTGGGGCCCGTAGGTATGTGCACTACTTTTGACCTGGGGCCCATAAGGGTAGTAGCACTACTTTTGACCTGGGGCACATAGGGTAGTGCACTACTTTGACCAGGGGCCCATAGGTAGGTGCACTACTTTTGACCAGGGGCCCATAGGGTAGTGCACTACTTTTTGACCTGGGGCCCATAGGGTATGCACTACTTTTGACCAGGGGCCATAGGGTAGTGCACTACTTTTTGACCTGGGGCCACATAGGGTAATGCACTACTTTTGACCAGGGGCCCATAGGGTAGTGCACCTACTTTTGACCAGGGGCCCATAGGTAGTACACTACTTTTACAGGGGCCCATAGGGTAGTGCATAGGGAATAAAGTGCCAGTTGGAAAAGAGTATTACATCTATTGTCTCTGGTTGGAAACTCCTCTGGGGTAGGGTTACAGTGTGTCATGGCTTAGTACTGGTATTCAAAAAAGTGTGTTGTACTGTTTCCTTATCTAAATACTGGAGGAGAGAGAGAGAGAGAGAGAGACGAGAGAGAGAGAGAGAAGAGAGAGAGAGAAGACAGGGGGGTAGAGAGAGGAGAGAGAAGAGAGAGGAGAGAGGGGGGGGAGAGAGAGGGACATGGAAAAAGATAAGAGAGAGAGACAAGAAGAGAGAGAGAGAGAGAGAGAAGCACCGCAACCATGACAATGTAAACAAAGTACTGTTATTTGAACAACAATGTTTGCCATATTATATTAACCTGAGTCCTCCTGTTTATTTTCTCCTCAGCCATATTACCCTCAGTTCCTCTATCGTTTATACCTACAAGGGAAACTGTCAGCCAGTGTCCATTGAGTACGTGTGCTCCAGCCTAAAGGGTCCAGCAGGATATATGACCTCATTACAAGTCTCCCAAATGGAACCATATCTCGCCCATAATGCACTATTTATGACCAGGGCACATAGCACTCTGGTCATAAAATAGAGCACTATACAGGGACAAGGGCCATTTGGTACACACCCCTGGATCTATGAGTCATGATACAAACCAATTAGGCGTTGACCAGACTATTCCAATCAGATGTCCTGGTCTGAGAGCCAAACAAAACACATTCTAACAGATCTAGTCTTTATGATATCTCTTCATCGCTGGATTCCCCATGGTGACCTCCAGAGGCCACATGCTTTGGATCCCTCCTGATGCAAGGTGGATTCCCATCGGACCAGAGGCCCAAGGCAGGTCCCCATTGACCAGAAAGCTTGGCCCAATGGTGACGCAGAGGGCCATAGGCTTTGGATCCCTAACCTGCTTCCGCCCCTCCCAGCTATGGTGACCAAGAGGCCCCAAAGGCTTGGAATCCCAATGGTGACCTCCAGAGGCCCAAGGCTTTGGATCCCCATGGTGACCTCCAGAGGCACATGGCTTTGGATCCCCATGGTGACCTCCAGAGGCCCAAGGCTTTGGATCCCCATGGTGACCTCCAGAGGCCCAAGGCTTTGGATCCCCATGGTGACCAGAGGCACATGGCTTTGGATCCCCATGGTGACCTCCAGAGGCACATGGCTTTGGATCCCCATGGTGACCTCCAGAGACCCAAGGCTTTGGATCCCCATGGTGACCAGAGGCCCAAGGCTTTGGATCCCCATGGTGACTTCCAGAGTCCCTAGGCTTTGGATCCACATTGTGGCCTCCTGAGGCACATGGCTTTGCGACCCCATGGTGACCTCCAGAGCCCAAGGCTTTGCGACCCCATGGTGACCTCCAGAGGCCCAAGGCTTAGACACTGTACTTCCCTAAATACTACACTACTTTTGCCCAGCACATGGCTTTGTTAAAAAATTGTGCACTGTTATATTTAGGACATAGTCTACAGTATGTATTCACCTCTGTAGCTCAGAGGGAACTAGGAGTTTTACATTATGTGCATAATAGACAGACAGACCTATTCAATAGACAGACAGACCTATTCCCAGGTCAATTGACTGACAACACATTCTCATTTACAGCAACGTTCTTGGGAATAGTTACAGGGGAGAGGAGGGGGGATGAATGAACCAATTGGAAGCTGGGGATGATTAGGTGACCATGATAGTATGAGGACCAGATTGGGAAATGTAGCCAGGACACCGAGGTTAACACCCCTACTCTTACGATAAGTGCCATGGGATCTTTAGTGACCACAGAGATTCAGGACACTCCCGTTTAACGTCCCATCCGAACGACGGCACCCTACACCGGGCAATGTCCCCAATCACTGCCCTTGGGCATTGGGATATTATAATTTTATTTTAGACCAGAGGAAAGAGTGCCTCCTACTGGCCATCCAACACCACTTCCAGCAGCACCTGGTCTCCCATCCAGGGACCGACCAGAACCAAGCCTGCTTACTGTAGCTTCAGAGGCAAGCCAGCAGTGGGATGCAGGGTGCTGTGCTGCTGAAGGTAAGCCTCTACAATGCAGAGAATAGCAGAAATACATGGACTGACAAGCGGGAGTGAGACATACAATGAAAACCAAATCACAAGCCATCAGTTTGTCACTCAGAGAAGAGGGGAGATGTCTCTGACAGACTCTTCTTCGCTGTAAACACAATGCATGTTCTTCACCCATAGACAATGGACCCACTGTCCTACTGGCAGCAAAACAAGGGTCTAAGAAAGAATGATAATGACAGTTGTTCCCTTATCAAACAGAATGATTCAGTATTTTATATACAGACAGAAGTATTTTACTACAATATACATTGACTTCCAGACCAATTTTATTTAATGTTATAGAGAAATATAACTTCCCTAGTGTTTATTAACCAGTTACAAATCAACCAAATGTCAATATTCCCTACTATTCCTGCCTGTCCCTGTACCTTCTCAACAAACCAACCAATCCCTTTCTCTTGACAATGTAATGACAACATTCAACCATCCACACACATGTTCCGAACACCCTCCGACCACGCTCTGAAAACGCTCCGAACACACGCCGAACGTGCTCCGACCACCACTTACCGCCGATACCCCCTCTGAGACAGACTAGGTGAGTAGGGGGGTTGGTAGTGGTAGTTCATGGCTCTCGCAACGCTGCTCAGACGTCTCTGTGTCTGCAGTGGGGCCGGGACGGCAGCAGGCGGCTCGGCTAGTCGCTGCATGGTTTGCTGGGCTGGCCCAGGGGTTGGGAGTGGTGGTCTGCTTCTGGCCTGGCTAGGGAGTGGGACAACGCAGGGACGCGACCAACAGGCTCCCATCCCAACGAATGAGAGGATAGTGGAGAGACAGGGATGCTTTCACTGTTCTGTTATTCACCGTTGTTTCTGTTTTCTTCAGCGATCTCTCTCTCTCTCTCTCTCAAAACACAAAGAGAAAACTGACGAGGATACCTCTGGATGTGGGCCAAGGCCTACGCACAACGCAGCACACAGTGGCACTCGTCATGTGACTTTCCAAGGCCGTATTAGGACCATACCATCGGCAACCGTTCTCACGTAACACCTGTCCATGCACAGAATATGAACCTCATTCACAAATGAGGAGGAATTATTTAAATTGAAACATTTCTCAAATGTTTTATCTATTGATTACTGATGGAATCGTGTACTAAGACACTAGTCTGCCATTGTTCTGTAACTCGGAACATGAAGCCAACCTCTTATCGTCTTACCTACGGTATGTTCTTATGTCAAAACGCCTGACTTTTCTCAACAGATGAGTCAATACAGTTTATTTGGCAGTCTTTTGTACCTGGGCAAAATGCTAACAGAAATATTGAGAGATCTAGTGAACCGTAGATCTGTTACAGTTGTTGTTCACCTTTAAAACAAGTTGAAGCAGGACATCATGTCGAAAACAAAAGGTGCATCACATGACATAAGGTTTGAAGATGAAACGTGTGTCAGTATAGGTCCATAGAGTAGCTGTAGAAACCACTGACTGAGCTGTTGCAAGTCAACAAGACTTTCATTTCATACCTAGCTAGATAGAGATTTGACACATCATTCTGAATGATGATGATCCCACAAATCCAACACAATGCAGACTAATTAAACAGATATCCATGCAGATATGTCCTGACATGGTGGGAACACAGAGACAGATCAATGGTAACACCCTGAAACCAGTCAATCTCATCTCCCTGTTAAATCCTTCTCTCTGTCGCTGGTCCGTCAATACGGCTGGGAACAGTCCTTGTAATTTCTCCTCTAAACTTTACGTATGTATGCCAAATGGCACCCTATTCCCTATATAGTGCACTACTTTTGTCCAGAGCCCTATGGAAGATGTCCAAAAGTAGTGACACTATATAGAGAATAGGGAGCCATTGGGACGCAAAACCACTGTCAACTCCCCTGTAAACTCTACCAGGAAGTCAGGGCAGAACACTGTAGTTCTGGGCAGCTCAATGACAGCTGATCTCGCTCCCTTTGTAGAACTCATGGAATTAGAATCAATTCCGAATTAGAATAGAATGAGAAGTCGTTTCTACGATGAGTTCCAGAGCCCTTCTCAGAGACAGGGTCATAATGGAGAGTATTAGTTGATAAGAGAGTGCATTAAACACGATGAGACTGTAACCACCAGAGGGGGTCTGATTACCAGCACTAACTAGGACATACAGCATCTTTCATGGGAGTGGACTCATCCTGATATCTGTAGATGTTAGTAGATATTATCTAATAGATAACCTTTCTAAGAACTGGGAAGAATGGAGGCCATTCAAATTCCATGGTTCACTGGGCAGATGGCCAGGTGTAGCCTACTCAACACGGCCACAAAAGGTGATTCTTCATCTGCTTGCCAAGTGGCACCCTATTCCCTATTACAGTGCACTTCTTTTGACCATGGCCTATCGGTCTCTGGTGAAAAATAGAGCACTATGTAGGGAATAGGGTGCCATTTGGGCTGCAGCTCACGTGTCTGATGGCCCACATGCGACTAACTAACATGTATACTGTGCTGCTGGAGCCCCGAGATCAATGAGCCTTACAGAAAAACATCTATTATTCTGTTTCTGTTGCGCCCACGCCACTCCTTTACTTTCATGTCATTATGTAGTCAGGTCTCCTCTGCAGCTCTCGTCTCCTCACACCATCCATGTTAGCCTGTTATCTGGTGCCACTGAAGAGACGCTTATATAAGTCGGCTGGTTGAATAATTACAACCCCGGCAGACAGACAGACAGGCACCGTGCAGTGTTTTCACTAGCGGAACGAGGCTATGCTGGACACACCCCTCCCGTGGTCTGTACCTGAGTGAGTTATGAGTATGTGTTCCATAACATTAGACTAGACAG
>NW_019942958.1:0-6118 GCF_002910315.2 Salvelinus sp. IW2-2015
TCCTTGCTGGTGTTGGTCTTTTTATTATTCATTCTTGGTTGTTCTTTGTTGTTATTCTATTGGTTGTTATTTCCATTGGTTGTTATTCCATTGGTTGTTATTCTATTGGTTGTTATTCCATTGGTTGTTATTCTATTGGTTGTTATTCTATTGGTTGTTATTCCATTGGTTTGTTATTCTATTGGTTGTTATTCCATTGGTTGTTATTCCATATGGTTGTTATTCTATTGGTTGTTATTCCATTGGTTGTTATTCTATTGGTTGTTATTCCATTTGGTTGTTATTCCATTGGTTACCTCGAAGCAGATGCCCCAGGGGCAGAGTGGCCAAACACTCATTGAATATGGCACGTTTAAAGTTAGAGCAATCCCTAGTAAAACCTTTCTCGTGAATGTATTTTATTTATTTAAACCTTATTTTACCAGGTAAGTTGACTGAGAACACATTCTCATTTACAGCAACGACCTGGGGAATAGTTACAGGGGAGGGGAGGGGGGATGAATGAGCCAATTGGAAGCTGGGGATGATTAGCTGACCGTGATGGTATGAGGGCTAGATTGGGATTTTAGCCAGGACACCGGGTTTAACACCCCCTACTCTCACGATAAATGCCATTGGATCTTAAGTTTTCACAGAGAGTCAGGACACCTGTTTAACATCCCATCCGAAGACAGGACTTCACACAGGGCAATGTCCCCAATCACTGCCCTGGGCATTGGGATTTTATTTTTGACCAGAGGAAAGAGTGCCTCCTATTGGCCCTCCAACACCACTTCCAGCAGCATCTGGTCTCCCATCCAGGGTTTGTAGGCCGCTGGCTCATTACTGAGCGTGAAGTTGATTGCATGTTTCTCACTGAAACTGTCTTCAGACTGTAGTGCCGCTCTTATTGCAGCCCCCCCCCCCCCCCCCCGGACTACAGCTTTTCATGCTCTGAAAAAGAAAAGGGTGGGGGGGGGGGGGGGAGCCTTTCTGAACAGACCGGAGAGGTGGGTTGGCCTCTCTGGTCCAGTTCTAAATTGGTTTAGTTTCGTTTTTTGGTTTTATGTCACCCTTGGTGAACATAACTCAGATAAAATAGATATCACAAGTGGCGTTCCACAAGGTTTGATTTTGGGTCAAGTACTGTTCCGTTTATTATTTCAGCTGTTAAGGACATTTAATCAGTTAAAGACACATTGCAGAAAGGCAGAGTGAAAGTGGAGAAAATCTAAGATTTTCTACGAGAGCAACTTGATATACACTGCTCAAAAAAATTAAGGGACACTTAAACAACACAATGTAACTCCAAGTCAATCACACTTCTGTGAAATCAAACTGTCCACTTAGGAAGCAACACTGATTGACAATAAATTTCACATGCTGTTGTGCAAATGGAATAGACAAAAGGTGGAAATTATAGGCAATTAGCAAGACACCCCCAATAAAGGAGTGATTCTGCAGGTGGTGACCACAGACCACTTCTCAGTTCCTATGCTTCCTGGCTGATGTTTTGGTCACTTTTGAATGCTGGTGGTGCTCTCACTCTAGTGGTAGCATGAGACGGAGTCTACAACCCACACAAGTGGCTCAGGTAGTGCAGCTCATCCAGGATGGCACATCAATGCGAGCTGTGGCAAGAAGGTTTGCTGTGTCTGTCAGCGTAGTGTCCAGAGCATGGAGGTGCTACCAGGAGACAGGCCAGTACATCAGGAGACGTGGAGGAGGCCGTAGGAGGGCAACAACCCAGCAGCAGGACCGCTATCTCCGCCTTTGAGCAGGAGGAGCACTGCCAGAGCCCTGCAAAATGACCTCCAGCAGGCCACAAATGTGCATGTGTCTGCTCAAACGTCAGAAACAGACTCCATGAGGGTGGTATGAGGGCCCGACGTCCACAGGTGGGGGTTGTGCTTACAGCCCAACACCGTGCAGGACGTTTGGCATTTGCCAGAGAACACCAAGATTGGCAAATTCGCCACTGGCGCCCTGTGCTCTTCACAGATGAAAGCAGGTTCACACTGAGCACATGAGCACATGTGACAGACGTGACAGAGTCTTGAGACGCCGTGGAGAACGTTCTGCTGCCTGCAACATCTCCAGCATGGACCGGTTTGGCGGTGGGTCAGTCATGGTGTGGGGTGGCATTTCTTTGTGGGGCCGCACAGCCCTCCATGTGCTCGCCAGAGGTAGCCTGACTGCCATTAGGTACCGAGATGAGATCCTCAGAGCCCTTGTGAGACCATATGCTGACACATGCACATTTGTGGCCTGGTAAACCTAGCGTTAGGTGGCTGGTTGTACGTTGTAGCTTGCTGTTTTAGTAGTCATGTCTACGACTAAAAAGAGAAGAGCTTTTACAATCGAGATACAAAAGATCTGATTGTACAACATCTTCTATTTTTAGTCATAGATATGGCTACTAGTAGTTGTTTAGCTAGCTACCTACCTAGCTAGCTGCATAGTTAGCAAACAGAAAAATGATTGATTACCCCCCACTGTAGTATGTTAGCCACCAATACACAATATGTTTTCAGTAGATAAACTAAAGTTGCCCTCTTGGTGCATCGGCTTTAGCGGAGCTTCTAACGTTAGCTAAATCCAACTCTTTGTTTCAAATCCTCTTCGCTATATTCAGGTTTAATGTCACGGTGTAGCTAATAGATGCTCCATCGTCAATGTTGATGAGAGGAATCACTTGAAGCCATTGCGTCTGATCAGTGCTTTCAGTTTTGCCAAAAGGTTTGTTGTTTGTGTCCTCCACCTTCATCCTCTTAAGGATCTGCCCCTTTCTTTTTTCTTTTTTTTCCTAAAATGACATACCCAAATCTAACAGCCTGTAACTCAGGCCCTGAAGCAAGGATATACATACTCTTGGTACCATTTGAAAGGAAACACTTTGAAGTTTATGGAAATGTGAAAGGAATGTAGTAGAATATAACACAATAGATCTGGTAAAAGATAATGCAAAGAAGAATACATACATTATTTTGTATGTTTTTTGCACCATCATCTTTGAAATGCAAGAGAAAAGCCATAATGTATTATTCCATCCCAGCTGCAATTTAGATTTTGGCCACTAGATGGCATCAGTGTATGTGAACAGTTTTAGACTGATCCAATGAACCATTGCATTTCTGTTCAAAATGTTGTATCAAGACTGCCCAAATGTGCCTAATTTGTTTATTAATAACTTTTCATGTTCAAAATTGTGCACTCTCCTCAAAAAATAGCATGTTATTCTTTCACTGTAATAGCTACTGTAAATTGGACAGTACAATTAGATTGAGAATAATTTAATCTTTCTGCCAATATCAGATATGTCTGTCCTAGGAAATGTTCTTGTTACTTACAACCTCATGCTAATCGCATTAGCCTACATTAGCTCAACCGTCCCGTGGAAGGAACACCGATCTCGAAGTAGTAAAAAAAATTAAAAGCCGGTCTTTGGGGAGGGACCAGAGTATGAAGCACCGCTCAACAGAAGTTGTAGTCTTTCAGAGAATGGAAAAAAATGTGTCTGCTTGTACATTTACCAATGAATCTGCCGATAGGATCATCACTGAAAGACATCCAATGGCTCTATGAAGCAAGGACAACCATATCTCACTCACAAAAACGCAGTGGTATAAAGTACTTAAGTAAAAATACTTGAAAGTACAACCAGTTGTTGAAAAAGTACTAAAATCTCATACTTGAGTAAAAGTAAAGGTACCTTAATTAATAGAAAATGCCTCAAGTAGAAGTGAAAGTCACTCAGTAAAATACTACTTGAGTAAAAGTCTAAAAGTAGTTTGTTTTAAATATACTTAATTATCAAAAGTAAATGTAGTTACTAAAATATACTCAAGTATCAAAAGAGAGAGGGAAAGAGAAGGAGGAGAGAGAGGGAAGGAGAGATGTGAGGAGAGAGAGGGAAGGAGAGATTGTGAGGAGAGAGAGGGAAAGAGAAGGGGAGAAGGAGAGGGAAGGAGAGATGTGAGGAGAGAGAGGGAAGGAGAGATGTGAGGAGAGAGAGGGAAGGAGATGTGAGGAGAGAGGAAGGAGAGACGTGAGGAGAGAGGGGGAAGAGAAGGAGGAGAGAGAGGGAAGGAGAGATGTGAGGAGAGAGAGGGAAGTAGAGATGTGAGGAGAGAGAGGGAAGGAGATGTGAGGAGAGAGGGAGGGAGATGTGAGGAGAGAGAGGGAAGGAGATGTGAGGAAGGAGAGATGTGAAGAGAGAGAGAGAAAGAGAGATGTGAGGAAAGAGGGAAGGAGAGATGTGAGGAGAGAGAGGGAAGGAGAGATGTGAGGAGAGAGGGAAGGAGAGATGAGAGAGGGAAGGAGAGATGAGAGAGGGAAGGAGAGATGTGAGGAGAGAGAGATGTGAGGAGAGATGTGAGGAGAGAGAGAAGGAGAGATGTGAGGCGAGAGAGTGAAGGAGAAATGTGAGGAGACTGATGTATTGTTCCCACTCTCCAACTATGCCCCGACTTTGCCAGAAAGCTTCTCAAGTCATTCTTCAGAGCTTCTCTGTGACAAACTGGCACGTCTCCCTGGTCTCTGGTGACCAGAATGTTCTACAGCTGTATTTCTCCTTTAAGTATTGTACTTTTTGTCTATTACTCAAGACAAGTACTGGCACTTTTGACCGAGGAGGACTCGTTGTTCTTCCTAGATAGTTTTTGGCCGATCTGTAAGGTGCTTTTAAGTTAACAAGTCCTAGACACACCAGTTAAATCCTGGTCTATAGCACCCAGTGTCATCAGTAGTCCGATGTTTCCAGCCAGTCAGGCCTTTCTTCTACTTAGGAGGTTATATTTTCACCAGATCAACAGGTCAATGTGATTTTTGTTTTACAGGAGAGGTTTGTGTGAGATTAAATCTAATGTTATTTGTCACGTGCTTTGTAAACAACAGGTGTAGACGAACAGTGAAATACTTCAAATGTTATTTGCGGTCCATGTGGTTTAAATAGAGAAGTTTGGAATGCCTTCATTCCCGTAAAACCCAAACGACTGACTGTTGAGTAAAACCATTACTCTCTCTCCTTTCCCTGTCAGCTGTGTCATTCAGCTCACCCGGGGCCCTGAGAGACGGGCCCTGGGGGACGGGCCCTGGGGGACGGGCCCCTGAGGGTCGGGCCCTGAGGGACGGGCCCTGAGGGACGGGCCCTCAGGTGAGGGACGGCCCCTGAGGTGAGGGACGGGCCCTGAGAGACGGGCCCTGGGGGACGGGCCCTGGGGGACGGGCCCTGGGGGACGGGCCCTGAGAGACGGGCCCTGGGGGACGGGCCCTGAGAGACGGGCCCTGGTGGACGGGCCCTGGGGGACAGGCCCTGGGGGACGGGCCCTGAGAGACGGGCCCTGAGAGACGGGCCCTGAGGGACGGGCCCTGGGGGACAGGCCCTGGGGGACGGGCCCTGAGGGAAGGGCCCTGAGGGACGGGCCCTGGGGACTTCAATGTTCCTCAAGTGTCCACAGTTGTGGCTGTGCTATCTGCAATCGATGAAGTTTTAACACACAGTACTGGATACTGGAGGGATAAGTAGTAATTACATGCCAACATGGATTGTTCCAGCCAGCATTAGTCCACATGCAAGTAAAGTAGAGATGATCTGTTTGGGAACGGGAGTGCATTATTCAGGCGAGACAAAGTACAACAGAAATCTGGACAACATGACAAATTATTATTTTGTAGACACACACACACACGCGCAGACACACACACAGACACACGCACAGACCCACACACAGACAGGCAGTGCGACAAGGTGAACATAATCAGACTGGAAAACCATTTTAAAGAGCAGCAATATAAATCAAATGGGATTTCCTCCATCACAGACCTCTCCTCTCATAGTCTGTGTCCCAAATTACACCCTATTCCCTACCAAATGGCACCCTATTCCCTACCAAATTACACCCTATTCCCTACCAAATGGCACCCTATTCCTTACCAAATGGCACCCTATTAACTACCAAATGGCAAATCTAGAAATCTCAGGGGGGAGTCCTGCTAGTCTCAGAATCTCCAGGGGAGTCCCTGCTAGTCTCAGAATCTCCTGGGGGAGTCCTGCTAGTCTCAGAATCTCCAGGGGGAGTACTGCTGTCTCAGAATCTCCAGGGGAGTCCTGCTAGTCTCAGAATCTCCTGGGGGAGTC
>NW_019942958.1:7598-27653 GCF_002910315.2 Salvelinus sp. IW2-2015
GGGGGAGTCCTGCTAGTCTCAGAATCTCCAGGGGGAGTCCTGCTAGTCTCAGAATCTCCTGGGGGAGTCCTGCTAGTCTCAGAATCTCCTGGGGGAGTCCTGCTAGTCCCACCGCAGGATGAAAAACACCAGGGATAATAATAACATGACTGCCTGGTTTTCCAGATGAACTTCTAGGAAGTACTATCGGGCTATTAACCCTTTCATAATATTTAGAGGGAAGAGCCTAGTGAGGGAAGTAACATGTTATTAGAAGGGCTTTACTCCTGACTGGCGTGTTAAAGACATCCAGTAAGTTTTACCAGGAGGTTTTACCAGGAGGTTTGTGGCTTTGAAATGTGGAGGTTGAGGGGCAGGTCTACTCGTGACTCCTCAGGTGCAGGGCTGGGGGTGCTGGGACTGAGCTCTGGGGTTGGGCCGGACTGAACTGGGCTGAGCTGGGGCTGCTGGGGGTGCTGGGACTGAGCTCTGGCGTTGGGCTGGACTGAACTGGGCTGAGCTGGGGCTGCTGGGGGTGCTGGGACTGAGCTCTGGGGTTGGGCCGGACTGAACTGGGCTGTCCTCTCCTCAGGTGTCAGGCTGTGTTGGGTCCTAACCCATACTCAGTGTTTAAAGCTGCACTGCGGAGTGTCTGAGCGGTATGTGAGACGTGGCGGAGCTGTGGAGGCCTGGCCAACCGGTAGATCTGCTCCATATGTTTGTCGAGCTCCACTCTCTGATCAGACACACTGAGACTCAATGTTCCATTAGTTTCTAGAGCTCTCCACTCAGACAGTCCTGTGTCCCAAATGGCACCCTATTCCCTATATAGTGCACTACTTTAGACCCTATTCCCTATATAGTGCACTACTTTCGACCCTATTCCCTATATAGTGCACTACTTTCGACCCTATTCCCTATATAGTGCACTACTTTAGACCCTATTCCCTATATAGTGCACTACTTTAGACCCTATTCCTTATATAGTGCACTACTTATGGGCCCTGGTCAAAAGTGGTGCACTACATCAAGAATAGGGTGCCATTTGGGATGCAGCCAGTCTCTCCTCGACCTCCCCTTGGCCTCACACAACCTGCCCCCCTGATTAACAGAAAACAACTTGCAACTTTTCTTTTTTGAGGGAGAAAAAAAAGAACAAAGCATTCACATGCTAAGACAGTGGACATATGGCTTTAACAAAGCATTCACATGCTAAGACTGAACACATGGCTTTAACAAAGCATTCACATGCTAAGACAGTGGAAACATGGCTTTAACAAAGCATTCACATGCTAAGACAGTGGACATATGGCTTTAACCGAGTATAGCCCACAAAGATTTACGCCACGGCACAACCCAAGGGGGGGGCGCCAACCCAGACAGGAAGACCACGTAAGTGACTCAACCCACTCAAGTGACGCACGCCTCCTAGGGACGGCATGGAAGATCACCAGTAAGCCAGTGACTCAGCCCCTGTAATAGGGTTAGAGGCAGAGAATCCCAGTGGAGAGAGGGGAACCGGCCAGGCAGAGACAGCAAGGGCGGTTCGTTGCTCCAGAGCCTTTCCGTTCACCATCACACTCCTGGGCCAGACTACACTCAATCATAGGACCTACTGAAGAGATGAGTCTTCAGTAAAGACTTAAAGGTTGAGACCGAGTCTGCATCTCTCACATGGGTAGGCAGACCATTCCATAAAAATTGAGCTCTATAGGAGAAAGCCCTGCCTCCAGCTGTTCGCTTAGAAATTCTAGGGACAATTAGGAGGCCTGCGTCTTGTGACCGTAGTGTACGTGTAGGTATGTACGGCAGGACCAAATCGGAAAGATAGGTAAGAGCAAGCCCATGTAATGCTTTGTAGGGTAACAGTAAAACCTTGAAATCAGCCCTTGACTCTCCTCAGTTTCATCAACAAAATAAAACAAACCATCTGGGGGCAAACAGTGCAGGTGTTTCCCCTTACTCAGATTTGAACTTTCAGGTGAAAAAGGGCAAAGATGGTGTCGACAGAGATGTTCGCCTCGCTTTGAGTCCTTAGGAAACTATGCAGTATTTTGTTTTTTATGTATTATTTCTTACATTGTTACCCCAGGAAATCTTAAGTCTTATTACATACAGCCGGGAAGAACTATTGGATATAAGAGCAACGTCAACTCACCAACATTACGACCAGGAATACAACATTCCCGAACTGATCCTCTGTTTGGACCACCACCGAGGACAAAGGCTCTAATACCAGAAGCCAACCCAAGACAATGGCGAAGTAGAAGGGTCAGACGGAGCGGCCTCCTGGTCAGGCTTCGTAGATGTGCACATCACCCACTGCTCCCGACTACTCGCCAATGTCCAGTCTCTTGACATCAAGGTAGACAAAATTCGAGCAAGGGTTGCCTTCCAGAGAAACATCAGAGATTGTAACATTCTTTGTTTCATGGAAACATGGGTCTCTCTGGATATGTTGTCGGAATCGTATCAGACACCGGGCTTCTCCCTGCATCGTGCCGACAGAGATGAACACATCTCTGGGAAGAGGAAGGGCAGGGGTGTGTACTTCATGATTAATGACTCATGGTGTAACCATAACAACATACAGGAACTCAAGTCCTTCTTCTCACCCGACCTAGAATTCCTCACAATCAAATGCCGGCCATATTACCTGCAAGAAAATTATTGTCAGTTATTGTCACAGCTGTGTACATTCCCCCTTCAAGCAGACACCAAGGTGGCCCTCAAGGAACTTCACTGGACTCTATGTAAACTGGAAACTATATACCCTGAGTCTGCATTTATTGTAGCTGGGGATTTTAACAAAGCACATTTGAGAACAAGGCTACCTAAATTCTACCACCCCCTGTCCACCGGACGTGCTACCTGTCCCAGACCTGCTGTTTTCAACTCTCTAGAGACCGCAGGAGCAGTAGAGATACTCTTAATGATCAGCTATGAAAAGCCAACTGACATTTACTCCTGATTATTATTTGACCATGCTGGTCATTTATGAACATTTGAACATCTTGGCCATGTTCTGTTATAATCTCCACCCGGCACAGCCAGAAGAGGACTGGCCACCCCTCATAGCCTGGTTCCTCTCTAGGTTTCTTCCTAGGTTTTGGCCTTTCTAGGGAGTTTTTCCTAGCCGCCGTGCTTCTACACCTGCATTGCTTGCTGTTTGGGGTTTTAGGCTGGGTTTCTGTACAGCACTTCGAGATATTAGCTGATTTATGAAGGGCTATATAAAATAAACTTGATTTGATATCAGCATATTGATTGCACTACACGCAGGGGTAATACACTCGACCACTGCTACTCTTACTTCCGCGATGCATACAAGGCCCTCCTCTGCCCTCCCTTCGGCAAATCCGACCACGACGCCATCTTGCTCCAACAGTCCTATAGGCAGAAACTCAAACAGGATGTACCAGTGACTAGAACCGAACCATTCAACGCTGGTCTGACCAATCAGAATCCAAGCTTCAAGATTGTTTTACCACGCGGACTGGAATATGTTTCGGTCAGCCTCAGAGAATAAAATCGACCTATTTATTTATTTTTATTTTACTTAAACTTTATTTAACTTGGCAAGTCAGTTAAGAACATATTCTTATTCACAATGACGGCCTAGGAACTGTGGGTTTACTGCCTTGTTCAGGGGCAGAACGACAGATTTTTACCTTGTCAGCTCAGGGATTCGATCTAGCAACCTTTCGGTTACTGGCGCAACACTAACCACTAGGCTACCTGCCGCAAAAAACGCTGACTCGGTGAGTGAATTTATAAGTAACTGGAGATGTTGTACCCACTGTACCCACTATTAAAACCTACCCAGAAACCATGGATAGATGGCGTCATTCACGCAAAACTGAAAGAGTGAACCAACACATTTAAAGATGTCTGGGAATATGGCTGAATATAAACTGTGTAGTTATTCCCTCCAAGGTTATCAAAGTGACAAAGTGGAGTCGCAATTCAACGGCTCAGACACGAGACGTATGTGACAGGGACTACAGGAAATCACGGATTACAAAAAGAAAACCAGCCACGTCACGGACACCGACGTCACGCTTCCAGACAAACTAAACACCTTCTTGCCCGCTTTGAGGATAATACAGTGCCACCCTCGCTGCCCACTAACAAGAACTAGCCCCCCCTTCTCCTTCTCCGTGGCCAACGTGAGTAAAACATTTAAACATGTTAACCCTCGCAAGGCTGCTGGCCAAGACGGCATCCCTAGTCACGTCCTCAAAGCATGCGCAGACCAGCTGGCTGGTGTGTTTACGGACATATTCAATCAATCCTTATCCCAGTCTGTGGTCCCCACATGCTTCAAGATGTCCACCATTGTTCCTGTTCCCAAGAAGGCAAAGGTAACTGAACTAAATGACACTCTCCCCGTTGCACTCACTTCTGTCATCATGAAGTGCTTTGAGAGACTAGTCAAGGATCATATCACCTCTATCTTACTTGTCACTCTAGACCCACTGCAATTTGCATTCCGCCCAAATAGATCCACAGACAATGCAATTGCCATCACTGCCCTATCCCATCTGGACAAGAGGAATACCTATATAAGAATGCTGTTTATTGACTATAGCTCTGCATTTAACATCATAGTACCCTCCAAGCGCATCATTAAGCTGAAGACCCTGGGCCTCAACCCCGCCCTGTGCAATTGGGTCCTGGACTTTGACGGGCCGCTCCCCAGATGGTGAAGGTAGGAAACAACATCTCCACCTTGCTGACCTTCAACTCAAGGGTGTGTGCTCAGTCCCCTCCTGTACTCCCTGTTCACCCACGACTGCGTGGCCATGCACGCCTCCAACTCAATCATCAAGTTTGCAGACACAACAACAGTAGTGGGCTCGATTACCAACAACGACGAGACGGCCTACAGGGAGGAGGTGAGGGCACACGGAGTGTGGTGTCAGGAAAACAACTTCTCACTCAACGTCAACAAAACAAAGGAGATGATCGTGCACTTCAGGAAACAGCAGAGGGTGCACCCCCCTATCCACATCGACGGGACCGCAGTGGAGAAGCTTCAAGTTCCTTGGCGTTCACATCACTGACAAACTGAAATGGTCCACCCACACAAACAGTGTGGTGAAGAAGGCGCAACAGCAACAAGAGGCTGAAGAAACTTGGCTTGTCACCCAAAACCCTCACAAACTTTTACAGATCCACAATCGAGAGCATCCTGTCGAGCTGTATCACAGCCTGGTACGGCAACTGCTCCGCCCTCAACCGCAAGGCTCTCCAGAGGGTGGTGCGGTCTACACAAAACATCACCGGGGGCAGACTACCTGCCCTCCATGACACCTACAGCACCCAATGTCACAGGAAGGCCAAAAAGATCATCAAGGACAACAACCACCTGAGCCACTGCCTGTTCACGCCGTTACCATCCAGAAGGCGAGGTCAGTAATGGTGCATCAAAGCAGGGACCGAGAGACTGAAGAACAGCTTCTATCTCAAGGCCATCAGACTGCTGAACAGCCATCACTAGCACAGAGAGGCTGCTTCCCATATTGAGACCCAATCACTGGACACTAATAAATGGATCACTAGTCACTTTAAACAAAGCCACCTTAAATAATGCCACTTTAATAATGCTTACATGTCTTACATTACTCATATCACATGTATATACCCTATTTTATACCATCTATTGCACCTTGCCTATGCCGCTCGGCCATCGCTCATCCATATAGTTATATGTACATATTCTCATTTACCCCATTTAGATATGTGTGTATTAGGTAGTTGTTGTGGAATTGTTAGATATTACTGCACTTTTCGGGAACCAGAACCACAAGCATTTCACTACACTCACATTTAACATCTGCTTTCCATGTGTATGTGACCAATAACATTTGATTTGATTTGAAATAAAAGGTGACGTGTAAATGACAGAAAAGGAAAAGTTGAAGTTTATTTAGTCTTCATAAATAAAGCGTTAGAACGCTGTCGTGCTACAACAGAGAATCATATTCATATGAAGGCAAAAACCTGAGAAAAAATCCCCTGGTCCCCTTGTATATAATTTCTTAACATTGCATGGCTCACTTCACAAATCTGCTAGATATAGCCTAGTGGTGCTAAATACAGAAAATTACAGAAAATATTAGTTAACGTTACACCTGCCATATGAGTTCTGTTATACTCACAGACATCATTCAAACCGTTTTAGAAACTTCAGAGTATTTTCTATCCAAATAGACTAATAATATGCATATATTAGCAACTGGGACTGAGGAGCAGGCAGTTTACTCTGGCCACCTCTGGGCACCTTTTCATCCAAGCTACTCAATACTGCCCCTGCAGCCATAAGAAGTTTTAAGAAATAAATATACAAGGGGACCAAACACACAGTTGTCACTAATGCTACAATAAACAGGTAAAATAAAAGGTATTGACGTAAAATCAGGGTTGGGATGTGTTCACTGTTGACTCATTGAGAAGAGATAGAAAAGTTGGTCTTTATTTTTTTTAAATCCCATGTGTTGAGAAAATAGTGTTTTAGTGTTATAGTGTTAGTGTTAAATAGTGTTGAGGTGGTGTTTATTACTGGAGTCCACCACCAGGAGGCGCTATAGGATGCTTGTGATGGTGATAGTCCAGTCCCTACCCCCTTAGATCTGACAGGATATAGGATATCAGCAATATGGTCCAAGCTTCCCCTTGCCATCTGATTCTAGTTCCATGCTATCTGTCATGTTGTTTCCCCCCAGTCCTGAGAGATGGGCCACAGTGCCAGGAAACAGACCACTCAACTTCCCTGATAGTGGGACATGCAACAGATGTGGTGCAACAATACAAGACAATGAAACAGATTGTCACTCCGTCTGTCGTCCAGCCTCTCAGCTGTGATGAGATCACCCTATGGTGTCAGGGTGGATATTGGACAGACACCTGTGCGTGCGTGCGTGCGTGCGTGCGTGCGTGCGTGCGTGCGTGCGTGCGTGCGTGCGTGCGTGCGTGCGTGCGTGCGTGTTTTTGTATGTTTGTGTGCTTGATCATGCATGTGGATGTTACTTCCTGCTGTTGTTACCCAGCTGTACCCCTGGTGTCCAAACACACTGTTACTTCCTGCTGTTGTTACCCGGTGTAACCCCCCGTGTCCAAACACACTGTTACTTCCTGCTGTTGTTACCCGGTGTAACCCCCCGTGTCCAAACACACTGTTACTTCCTGCTGTACCCCCCGTGTCCAGACACACTGTTACTTCCTGCTGTTGTTACCCAGCTGTACCCCATGTGGAACACATATGGAATCATGTAGTAACCAAAAAAGTATTTTATATTTTAGATTCTCCGGGACAAGTCTCTGAATGTCCATGAGTGACCCAGCCACAGCCTGGACTTGAACTTGATCTAACATCTCTGGAGAGACCTGAAAATAGCTGTCCAGCAACGCTCCCCATCCAACCTGACCGAGCTTGAGAGGATCTGCAGAGAAGAATGGGAGAAACTCTCCAAATACAGGTGTGCCAAGCTTGAGGACAACGGACTTTGATTAGGAAAAAACTTTGGCCTAAGATAAACTAAAAGGGGCAGTTTTTATTTTCAAGGCCGGGTGAAGCTAAGGCCCCCAAAAGCAACATCCAGAGTCATATTTTTTTTCTTAGGCAACATTGCTTGATTACCTATACAATTACAGTTTAATCATATAGCTACAGGGTGTTTTACAGAGCCTGTATAGACCGATGGATCTACAGGTAAACGCTGGTTCAGTCTTTCATTCCGTCCGGAAGGAGACTGCGATAAAGCACTACTTGGCTCAGGTATTCCTTCATTTTTGGTTAATCGCAAGCTGTGACCTCAAAGCACAATCAAAGGTCTCCGTCTGAAGAACAGATGTTAGTGGTTTGTTTTCTCTGTTATCCACACAGCTAATCTCTCCCTCAGCTGTTACAGTGTTAGAGTGGGTCATGTAGTATCAGTGTCCATATCAGGACCAAATCACACGACCGTGGACGTTCTGATTCTGTCCTAATATGGACAACGTGTTTCATAGAGGCCTATGGGGGAAACGGGTGTCTGAAGGTGATTCGGACTCGGGTGAAAAAGTCTGCGTTTACACAGGCAGCCCCATTCTGATCATTTATTGGCAAAAAGATCTGGGCCCAGTTCACTAAAATTATTCTAACAATGATCTTTGCTTTAAGAGGCTTTTGGGGAAAGCAAATTGGGCTGCCTGTGTAACCGATCGCTGCCCGTATCTCTACTCAACAACTTGGATGCAGTCTATCACAGTTTTGTCACCAAAGCCCCATATACTACCCACCACTGCGACCTGTACGCTCACTTTGGCTGGCCCTCGCTTCATACTCGTCGCCAAACCCACTGGCTCCAGGTCATCTACAAGTCTTTGCTAGGTAAAACCCTGCCTTATCTCAGCTCACTGGTCACCATAGCAGCACCCACCCGTAGCACGCGCTCCAGCAGGTATATCTCACTGGTCACCCCCAAAGCCAATTCCTCCTTTGGCCGCCTTTCCTTCCAGTTCTCTGCTGCCAGTGACTGGAACGAATTGCAAAAATCACTGAAGCTGGAGACTAATATGTCCCTCACTAACTTTAAACATCAGCTGTCAGAGCAGGTCACAGATCACTGCACCTGTACATAGCCCATCTGTAAATAGCCCATCCAACTACCTCATCCCCATACTGTATTTATTTATCTTGCTCCTTTGCACCCCAGTATCTCTATTTGCACATTCATTTTCTGCACATCTATCATTCCAGTGTTTTATTGGTATATTGTAATTACTTCACCACCATGGCCTATTTATTGCCTTACCTCCCTTTTCTTCCCTCATTTGCACGCACTGTATATAGACTTTTTCTACTGCATTATTGACTGTATGTTTGTTTTACTCCATGTGTAACTCTGTGTTGTTGTATGTGTCAAACTGCTTTGCTTTACCTTGGCCAGGTCACAGTTGTAAATGAGAACTTGTTCTCAACTAGCCTACCTCGTTAAATAAAGGTGAAATAAATTAAAAAGCTGCCTGCCCGTCTAACATCACTACTCTGGACGGTTCTGACTTAGAATATGTGGACAAATACAAATACCTAGGTGTCTGGCTAGACTGTAAACTCTCCTTCCAGACTCACATTAAGAATCTCCAATCCAAAATTAAATCTAGAATCGGCTTCCTATTTCACAACAAAGCCTCCTTCACTCATGCTGCCAAACATACCCTCGTAAAACTGACTATCCTACCGATCCTCGACTTGCCATTTACAAAATAGCCTCTAACACTCTACTCAGCAAATTGGATGCAGTCTATCACAGTGCCATCCGTTTTGTCACCAAAGCCCCATATACTACCCACCACTGCGACCTGTATGCTCTCGTTGGCTGGCCCTCGCTTCGTATTCATCGCCAAACCCACTGGCTCCAGGTCATCTATAAGTCTTTGCTAGGTAAAACCCTGCCTTATCTCAGCTCACTGGTCACCATAGCAGCACCCACCCATAGCACGCGCTCCAGCAGGTATATCTCACTGGTCACCCCCAAAGCCAATTCCTACTTTGGCCGCCTTTCCTTCCAGTTCTCTGCTGCAAATGGCTGGAAGGAATTGCAAAAATCGCTGGATACTCGTATCTCTCTCACTAACTTCAAGCACCAGCTGTCAGAGCAGCTCACAGATCACTGCACCTGTACATAGCCCACCTGTTAATTACCCATCCAACTACCTCATCCCCATACTGTATTTATTTATTTATCTTGATCCTTTGCACCCCAGTATCTCTACTTGCACATTCATCTTCTGCACATCTACCATTCCAGTGTTTAATTGCTAAATTGTAGTCATTTCACCACTATGGCCTATTTATTGCCTTACCTCCCTAATCTTCCCTCATTTGCACACACTGTACATAGACTTTTCTATTGTGTTATTGACTGTATGTTTATTTTACTCCATGTGTAACTCTGTGGTTTGTGTCACACTGCTTTGATTTATCTTGTCCAGGTCGCAGTTGTAAATGAGAACTTGTTCTCAACTGGCCTATCTGGTTAAATAAAGGTGAAATAAAATAAATATTTAAAAAATGGTTACAGTTTGAAGCTTTTTCTTGAGTGAGTAGCTTGATGAAAGCAAGTCAATAGACCTCTCCATTGATATCAAATACATTATCAAGCATTTCACACATATTATCCAGATAATGACAGACAGAAAGCCAAAGGGTTTGACTTATCCCACCCAGATCACAGGTATTTTAGCTACAGTCAGTTACTCCACTACGACCTGCTGTCTCCCCTCCATTAGAGAGGAAATAATGACCAGTAGGTTAACTACAGTCCACTGTGACCTGCTGTCTCCCTCCATTAGAGAGGAAATAATGACCAGTAGGTTAACTACAGTCCACTGTACCTGCTGTCTCCCTCCATTAGAGGGGAATAATGACCAGTAGGTTAACTACAGTCAGTTACTCCACTGTGACCTGCTGTCTCCCTCCATTAGAGAGGAAATAATGACCAGTAGGTTAACTACAGTCAGTTACTCCACTGTGACCTGCTGTCTCCCTCCATTAGAGGGAAATAATGACCAGTAGGTTAACTACAGTCAGTTACTCCACTACGACCTGCTGTCTCCCTCCATTAGAGGGAAATAATGACCAGTAGGTTAACTACAGTCAGTTACTCCACTACGACCTGCTGTCTCCCTCCATTAGAGAGGAAATAATGACCAGTAGGTTAACTACAGTCAGTTACTCCACTGTGACCTGCTGTCTCCCTCCATTAGAGAGGAAATAATGACCAGTAGGTTAACTACAGTCAGTTACTCCACTGTGACCTGCTGTCTCCCTCCATTAGAGGAAATAATGACCAGTAGGTTAACTACAGTCAGTTACTCCACTACGACCTGCTGTCTCCCTCCATTAGAGGAAATAATGACCAGTAGGTTAACTACAGTCAGTTACTCCACTACGACCTCTGTCTCCCTCCATTAGAGAAGGAAATAATGACCAGTAGGTTAACTACAGTCAGTTACTCCACTGTGACCTGCTGTCTCCCTCCATTAGAGAGGAAATAATGACCAGTAGGTTAACTACAGTCAGTTACTCCACTGTGACCTGCTGTCTCCCTCCATTAGAGAGGAAATAATGACCAGTAGGTTAACTACAGTCAGTTACTCCACTACGACCTGATGTCTCCCTCCATTAGAGAGGAAATAATGACCAGTAGGTTAACTACAGTCAGTTACTCCACTGTGACCTGTGTCTCCCTCCATTAGAGAGAAATAATGACCAGTAGGTTAACTACAGTCAGTTACTCCACTGTGACCTGCTGTCTCCCTCCATTAGAGAGGAAATAATGACCAGTAGGTTAACTACAGTCAGTTACTCCACTACGACCTGCTGTCTCCCTCCATTAGAGAGGAAATAATGACCAGTAGGTTAACTACAGTCAGTTACTCCACTGTGACCTGCTGTCTCCCTCCATTAGAGGGAAATAATGACCAGTAGGTTAACTACAGTCAGTTACTCCACTGTGACCTGCTGTCTCCCTCCATTAGAGAGGAAATAATGACCAGTAGGTAACTACAGTCAGTTATCCACTGTGACCTGCTGTTCCCTCCATTAGAGAGAAATAATGACCAGTAGGTTAACTACAGTCAGTTACTCCACTTGGACCTGCTGTCTCCCTCCATTAGAGAGGAAATAATGACCAGTAGGTTAACTACAGTCAGTTACTCCACTGACCTGCTGTCTCCCTCCATTAGAGAGGAATAATGACCAGTAGGTAACTACAGTCAGTTACTCCACTACGACCTGCTGTCTCCTCCATTAGAGGGAAATAATGACCAGTAGGTTAACTACAGTCAGTTACTCCACTACGACCTGATGTCCCTCCATTAGAGAGGAAATAATGACCAGTAGGTTAACTACAGTCCACTGTGACCTGTGTCTCCCTCCATTAGAGAGGAAATAATGACCAGTAGGTTAACTACAGTCAGTTACTCCACTGTGACCTGCTGTCTCCCTCCATTAGAGAGGAAATAATGACCAGTAGGTTAGCTACAGTCAGTTACTCCACTGTGACCTGCTGTCTCCCTCCATTAGAGAGAGAAATAATGACCAGTAGGTTAACTACAGTCAGTTACTCCACTGACCTGCTGTCTCCCTCCATTAGAGAGGAAATAATGACCAGTAGGTAACTACAGTCAGTTACTCCACTGTGACCTCGATGTCTCCCTCCATTAGAGAGAAATAATGACCAGTAGGTTAACTACAGTCAGTTACTCCACTGTGACCTGCTGTCTCCCTCCATTAGAGAGGAAATAATGACCAGTAGGTAACTACAGTCAGTTACTCCACTACGACCTGATGTCTCCCTCCATTAGAGAGGAAATAATGACCAGTAGGTTAACTACAGTCAGTTACTCCACTGTGACCTGCTGTCTCCCCCATTAGAGAGGAAATAATGACCAGTAGGTTAACTACAGTCAGTTACTCCACTGTGACCTGCTGTCTCCCTCCATTAGAGAGGAAATAATGACCAGTAGGTTAACTACAGTCAGTTACTCCACTGTGACCTGCTGTCTCCCTCCATTAGAGAGGAAATAATGACCAGTAGGTTAACTACAGTCAGTTACTCCACTGTGACCTGCTGTCTCCCTCCATTAGAGAGGAAATAATGAACAGTAGGTTAACTACAGTCAGTTACTCACCTGTGACCTGCTGTCTCCCTCCATTAGAGAGGAAATAATGACCAGTAGGTTAACTACAGTCAGTTACTCCACTGTGACCGCTGTCTCCCTACATAGAGAGGAAATAATGACCAGTAGGTTAACTACAGTCAGTTACTCCACTGTGACCTGCTGTCTCCCTCCATTAGAGAGGAAATAATGAGTCATTGTTATTGTGGCAACCACCAATAACACTAGGTCAGCAGAGAATGTAACATAGCGATAGCGTGATCCAAGAACACAGTATGTAGTTCTGGAATAAATGTGACAAGATACATATGCAGTCGAAGAAACAATGTTCATGAAATCAATAACTTGTACTAGTAACCGATAACATTCATGTACTGAAATGCACTTATATAATATCTTTTATGATACAGTGGTAGCAATAGATGGTTTTAACATCTTCACAAGATACGGGAATGCCAATGGTGGAGGTGTTGCCTTTTATGCTGAGAGTCATATTACTGTAAATCTACGAGAGGACCTCATGTTAATGGCTGTTGAAGTAATATGACTAAAGCCCAGTATTGTGGGAAGCTGCTATACACCACTACGTGCTAACAGTCTGCTTGCCTGTCTGGTCCAGTCTCAGGTCGCTATGATGACAAATGGGTCTATCCATGATTATGTGCCCCTGTGGCCTATTTGATGTTGGGAAGACATATTTGAGCATGATAGCCTATTTGAAGTATAATGCATTTGCCAGACAGATTTTTGTGTGCTGTTTAGCTGGAATATTTTTTTTTATGGAAGCACGGATGTATTCTGTTATTTTAATCATTAGCCTCTACAAATCGGTGGGTCCCCCGCTGGACGGTTGAGCTAACGTAGGCTAATACGATTAGCATGAGGTTGTAAGTGACAAGAATATTTCCCAGGACATAGACATATCTGATATTGGCAGAAAGCATAAATTCTTGTTAATCTAACTGCACTGTCCAATTTACAGTAGCTATTACAATGAAATAATACCATGCTATTGTTTGAGGAAAGCGTACAGCTTTGAACATGAAAAGTTATTAATAAACAAATTAGGCACATTTGGGCAGTCTTGATACAACATTTTGAACAGACATGAAATGGTTCATTGGATCAGTGTACAACTTTGTACATGCACTGCCGCCATCTAGTGGCCACATTCTGAATAGCAACTGGGCTTAAATAATATATTATGGCCTTTCTCTTGCATTTCCAAGATGGTACAAAAAAAAATACAAATAAAATTACAATTTCTTTTTATTATATTTGACCAGATCTAATGTGTTATATTCTCCTTCATTCATTGCACATTTCCACAAACTTCAAAAGTGTTTCCTTTAAAAATGGTATGAAGAATTTGCATGTCCTTGCTTCAGGTCATGAGTTACAGGCAGTTAGATTTGGGTTTGTTATTTTAGTCAAAAATTAAAAAAATTAAAGGGGCGGAGTCTTAAGAGGTTTTTAAGTGCTCAAACTAATTTTCTAACTATTAGGCTACTATATAATGAGCAGTGCCGATGGGAAAGCTTCTGTCTCTGCTGTGTAGCTTAAATGGCCCCATAACTAAGCTAGTTAATGATTCTCTAAAATGGCCCCATAACTAAGCTAGTCAATGCATCTCTAAAATGGCCCCATAGCTAAGCGAGTTAATGCATCTCTAAAATGGCCCCATAACTACGCTAGTCATGCATCTCTAAAATGGCCCATAGCTAAGCGCGTTAATGCATCTCTAAATGGCCCCATAACTAAGCTAGTCAATGCATCTCTAAATGGCCCCATAGCTAAGCGAGTTAATGCATCTCTAAAATGGCCCATAGCTAAGCGAGTTAATGCATCTCTAAAATGGCCCCATAACTCCTAGTTATGCATCTCTAAAATGGCCCCATAACTAAGCTAGTTAATGCATCTCTAAAATGGCCCCATAACTAAGCTAGTCAATGCATCTCTAAAATGGCCCCATAGCTAAGCTAGTCAATGCATCTCTAAAATGGCCCCATAACTAAGCTAGTTAATGCATCTCTAAAATGGCCCCATAACTAAGCTAGTCAATGTGTCTCTCATTCACACTCTTTAGCAGCAGCTGAGATTCTCACTTCCCAGTTCCACTTTTGAGTTCTGTTTTAGGAATGAGTCATGGCCAAAATAACCATTGAAATAGGTTGGAATTACCAGAAATGTCACTAACTCATACTCAACAAAAAGCACAAAATAGGTCTAAGTGTATGTTTCCTTCAGTGCTTCAAAGCTTTGTGGCATCTGATATTTGCTTGCCACAGCACAAACTGCTCTCTGAAGTGTATATTATGTGAAACCCAGAGGGTCAAACTAGGTTAGGGGTTTGGCTGAAACACCCAGCTATAATGGAAAGAGGGTTTTTACTCATGTTTCAGTTTCTCTCGTATTGAGTTGGCGTGTAATATTGTCCTACAGAAGATCAGTCGGACATCATAGCTTAGTATTGTGTACATTAAAGCCGGCTTCACTCTCTATCAATCAAAGTCTTTCAAGAATCAGTAGGAATCATTTTCAGTTGATTTGTCTGCATGGTTCAGATTCATTAGACTTTAGGGCCATCGTTTTTAAAACAGATTTGTTCTATAACTGACCTGCATGAATAAATAAAGGTTAAATGAAATAGAATCAAAATATGCATCTTCCACAACACAACCAGATGTTTTGGTATCAAGCATAGAGCCTGCTTCACTCTCCTCTCACATTCTGCACGCTTAAATATCGATAAGGATCCAAATCTTTCAAGAATCAATACTATCATATTTACTATATTGAAACATGAATGAAGAGCCATCTCCATTCTATTCTATGACCATCATGTCAATTAGTTATGTCTGTGCCCATGAGATCTATAGATAGTCGACCTTTTCATTCATGGAACTGAATGGAACTTTTTGAGTTATACCCATTATTATGTGCAATTAGCTTTGCACCAGACACAGACAGTTTAGAGTTGTTTCCATGGACACCAATAAACTGTGTATGTCCTCCAGACCTGGGTTCAAATACTATTTGAAATAGTTTCAAATACATTAGCTGTGCTTGATTGAGCTTGCCTGGCATAAATTAAACCAATAGAATAGTCCCAAAACTGTAAACCCAGCCCATTTGTCACCCCAGGCAGGATGAAGCAAACACTCAAATTACTTGAAAGTTTTCAAATAGTATTTGAACCCAGGTATGATGTTCTCATTGAAATTAGGGGAAAATATGACTCGGCAGCTTACGGTAAAGTTTATTTTCATATCTACTTACTGCATCATCAGAACAGAAGTCATGTGACAGGAAGAGACGTGATCAGTGGTTCATGGCTGATTACTGGTGACTTTCTACAATGCCACCCCGAATAATGGCACTTTAATAATGTATACATATCTTACATTACTCATATCACATGTACTCTACCGTTCAAAAGTTTGGGGTCACATAGACATTTTCTTGTTTTTGAAAGAAAAGCACATTTTTTGTCCATTAAAATAACATAAAATTTATCAGAAATACAGTGAGACATTGTTATTGTTGTAAATGACTAGTGTAGCAGGAAACGGCAGATTTTTTATGGAATATCTACATAGACGTACAGAGGCCCATTATCAGCAACCATCACTCCTGTGTTTCAATGGCAAGTTGTGTTAGCTAATCCAAGTTTGTAATTTTAAAAGGCTAATTGATCATTAGAAAACCCTTTTGCAATTATGTTAGCACAGCTGAAAACTGTAGTTCTGATTAAAGCAGCAATAAAACTGTCCTTCTTTAGACTAGTTGAGTATCTGGAGCATCAGCATTTGTGGTTTCGATTACAGGATCAAAATGGCCAGAAACAAATATCTTTCTTCTGAAACTCGTCAGTCTATTCTTGTTCTCAGAAATGAAGGCTATTCCATGTGAGAAATTGACAAGAAACTGAAGATAGCGGGGCCTCCCGGGTGGCGCAGTGGTCTAGGGCACTGCATCGCAGTGCTAGCTGCGCCACCAGAGTCTCTGGGTTCGCGCACAGGCTCTGTCGCAGCCGGCCGCGACCGGGAGGTCCGTGGGGCTACGCACAATTGGCATAGTTAGGGAGGGTTTGGGTTAGGGAGGGTTTGGCCGGTAGGGATATCCTTGTCTCATCGCGCACTCCTGTGGCGGGCCGGGCGCAGTGCGTGCTAACCAAGAGGGCCAGGTACACGGTGTTTCCTCCGACACATTTACATTTACATTACATTTAAGTCATTTAGCTGACGCTCTTATCCAGAGCGACTTACAAATACATATTCATCCTGGTCCCCCCGTGGGGAATGAACCCACAACCCTGGCGTTGCAAGCGCCATGCTCTACCAACTGAGCCACACGGGACCACATTGGTGCGGCTGGCTTGCGGGTTGGAGGCGCACTGTGTTAAGAAGCACTGCGGCTTGGTTGGGTTGTGCTTCGGAGGACGCATGGCTTTCGACCTTCGTCTCTCCCGAGCCCGTACGGGAGTTGTAGCGATGACACAAGATAGTAATTACTAGCGATTGGATACCACGAAAATTGGGGAAAAAATGGGATAAAAAAATAATAATAATAATTTAAAAAAGAAACTGAAGATCTCGTACAACACTGTGTGCTACTCCCTTCACAGGACATCGCAAACTGTCTCTAACCAGAATAGAAAGATGAGTGGGAGGCCCCGGTGCACAACTGAGCAAGAGGACAATTACATTAGAGTGTCTAGTTTGAGAAACAAGTCCTCAACTGGCAGCTTCATTAAATAGTACCCGCAAAATACCAGTCTCAACGTCAACAGTGAGGCGACTCCGGGATGCTGGCCTGCTAGGCAGAGTTCCTCTGTCCAGTCTCAACGTCAACAGTGAAGAGGCGACTCCGGGATGCTGGCCTGCTAGGCAGAGTTCCTCTGTCCAGTGTCTGCGTTATTTTGCCCATCTTAATCTTTTATTTTTATTGGCCAGTCTGAGATGTTGCTATTTCTTTCCAATCTATTTAATTATTCTGTTAGATGTTTAAATTATCACTTTACCAATCTTTATTTTGGTGTCAAGTGTTTATCAAAATCTGTCTTTTTTGGTTCCAACCACTGGGTCTTTGTGAGATGCAGAGTAGAGCGGATGATCGATGTCGTTCCCACCGTGAAGCACATCTCAACATCAACTGTTCCCGAGGAGACTGCATGAATCAGGCCTTCATGGTCGAATTGCTGCAAGAAACCACTACTAAAGGACACCAGTAAGAAGAAGAGACTTGCTTGGGCCAAGAAACACAATGCAATGGACATTAGACCGGTGGAAATCTGTCCTTTGGTCTGATGAGTCCAAATGTGAGATTTTTGGTTCCAACAGCCATGCAGAGTAGATGAACTGATGATCTCTGCATGTGTGGTTCCCACTGTGAAGCATGGAGGAGGAGGTGTGATGGTGCTTTGCTGGTGACACTGTCTGATTTATTTAGAATTCAAGGAACACTTAACCAGCATGGCTACCACAGCATTCTGCAGTGATACACCATCCCATCTGGTTTGCGCTTAGTGGGACTATCAATTGTTTTTCAACAGGACAATGACCCAACACACCTCTAGACTGTGTAAAGGCTATTTGACCAAGAAGGAGAGGGATGGAGTCTGCATCAAATGGCCTGGCCTCCACAATCACCCGACCTCCACCCAATTGAGATGGTTTGGGATGAGTTGGACCCCAGAGTGAATTAAAAGCAGCCAACAAGTGCTCAGCATATGTGGGAACTCCATCAAGACGATTGGAAAAGCATTCCTCATGAAGAATGCCAAGAGTGTGCTAAGTAGTGGCTACTTTGAAGACTCTATAATATATTTTGATTTGTTTAACACATTTAAGGTTACTACATGTTTCCATGTGTTATTTCATAGTTTTGATGTCTTCACTATTATTCTACAATGTAGAAAAGAGTGAAAATAAAGAAAAACCCTTGAATGGGTAGGCGTGTCCAAACTTTTGACTGGCACTGTATATATACACAAACGTATGTGGACACAACTTCTAATTAGTGGATTTGGCTTTCTCAGCCACACCCGTTGCTGAAAGGTGCATAAAATCGAGCACACAGCCATGTAATCTCCATAGAAAAAACATTGGCAGAAGAATAGCCTCACTGAAGAGCTCAGTGACTTTCAATAAGTCAGTTCGTCAAATTTCTGCCTTGCTAGAGCCGCCCTAGTCAACTAAGTCAAATCAAATCAAACTTATTTGTCACATGCGCCGAATACAACAGGTGTAGTAGACCTTACAGTGAAATGCTGAATACAACAGGTGTAGTAGACCTTACAGTGAAATGCTGAATACAACAGGTGTAGTAGACCTCACAGTGAAATGCTGAATACAACAGGTGTAGTAGACCTTACCTGTGAAATGCTGAATACAACAGGTGTAGTAGACCTCACAGTGAAATGCTGAATTCAACAGGTGTAGTAGACCTCACAGTGAAATGCTGAATACAACCGTGAAATGCTGACTTACAAGCCCTTAACCAACAATGCAGTTCAAGAAGAGTTAAGAAAATATTTACCAATTAAACTAATGTAAAAAATAATAAAAAAGTAACACATTAAAATAACGAGGCTATATACAGGGGGTACCGGTACCGAGTCAATGTGCGGGGGTACAGGTTAGTCGAGTAGGTAGGGGTAAAGTGACTATGCATAGATAATAAACAGCGAGTAGCAGCAGTGTAAAAACAAATAGGGGGTGTCAATGTAAATAGTCCAGGTAGCTATTTGATTAATTGTGCAGAAGTTTTATGGCTTGGGAGTAGAAGCTGTTGAGGAGCCTTTTGGTCAGTTTGTTTTGTCAATTTTGTTTGTACACTGCTGCTACTCACTGTTTATTATCTATACATAGTCACTTTACCCTCACCTAGATGTACAAATTACCTCAACTAGCCTGTATCCCCGCACACTGACTCGGTACCGGTTCCCCCTGTATATAGTCTCATTACTAACCTGTACCCCTGCACACTGACTCGGTACCGGTACCCCCTGTATATAGTCTCGTTATTCTTATTGTGTTACTTTTTATTATTATTTTTTCTTTCGTTTATTTGGTAAATATTTTCTTATTTCTTTCTTGAACTGCACTGTTGGTTAAGGGCTTATAAGTAAGCATTTCACGTTATGGTCTACACTTTTTGTATTCGGCGCATGTGACAAATACAGTTTGATTTGATCTCTGGACATGTTGCAGCCTTATTGTAACCCTCCGTCACCAGGACCTCGTCTCACGTGGCACTCTATTCCCTATGGGCCCCGGTCTAAAGTAGTGCACTATATAGGGAATAGGGCCCTGGTCTAAACTAGTACACTATATAGGGAATAGGGCCCTGGTCTAAACTAGTACACTGTATAGGGAATAGGGCCCTGGTCTAAACTAGTACACT
>NW_019942958.1:27678-50324 GCF_002910315.2 Salvelinus sp. IW2-2015
TCAAGAGAATAATGACCAGTAGGTTAACTACATCCCAGTTACTCCACTTGACTGCTGTCTCCCTCGCATTAGAGGAAAATTTAATGAACCAGAGGTTAACTACAGTACAGTTACTCCACTACGACCTGCTGTCTCAAACCTCCATTAAAGGAATAATGACCAGATGGTATAACTACAGTCATTACTCCACTACGACCTGCTGTCTCCCTCCATTAAAGAGAAATAATGACAGCTAGGTTAACTACAGCATTACTCCATGGCTGACGATGTCTCCCTCCAATATAAGAGGAAAAATAATGACCAGTAGTTAACACATCATTTACCCACTTGACCTCTGTCTCCCCTCACATTAGAGAAGAATAATCAACCCATAGGTTAACTACAGTAGTACTCCACTACGACCTGATGTCTCCCGTCCATAGAGAGAAATAATGACCAGTAGTTAACTACAGTCATACTCCACGACACTCTGTCTCTCCGCCATTAGAGAGAAAAAATGACCAGTAGCGTTAATACAGTCAAGACTCCACTGTGAACCTGCGTCTCCCTCCATAACGAGGGAAATATGAACCATAGGTTAACTACATCATACTCCACTTACGACCTGCGTCTCGCCCCATTAGAGAGGAAATAATTGACCAGTAGGTTTAACTACACATGACTCCCACTGTACCTGCATGTTCCCCTCCATTTAGAGGACAATGACATACCAGTAGGTAACTTACAGTCATTACTCCACTGATTGACCTCGTTCCCTCCATTTAGAAGGAAATAATACCAGTAGTTTTAAACTACAGTCAGTTTGTCACTAGGCTCTCTGCTGTCTCCTCCATTAGAGAGTAAATAATGACCAGTTAGTTAATACACGTCAGATTACTCCACTGTACCGCTGCTCCCTCCATTAAGAGGAAATAATGAACCATGTAGCGTTAATCTACAGTCATTACCCACGTGACCTCGTCTCCCTCCATTAGAGAGATAATGACCAGTAAGGTTACTACAGTCAATTACTCCACTGACCCTGCGTCCCTCCATTAGAGGGCGGAAAAAGACCATAGCTTAACTCAGTCATTCACTCCACTACGGACCTGATGTCTCCTCCATTAGAGAATTAAATGACCACGTAGGTTAACTACAGCCACTGTGACCTGATGTCTCCCTCCATTAGAGAAAATTAATGACCAGTAGTTTAACTACAGTCAGTACTCCACTTGACCTGCTGTCTCCCTCCATTAGAGAGGAAATAAATACCATAGGTACTACAGCATTTACTCCACTGTACCTGCTGTCTCCCTCCATTAAGAGAAAATAATGACCAGTAGTGTTAACTACAGTCCATTACTCCACTGTGACCTCGTCTCCCTCCATTAGAGCAGGAAAATAATGACCATAGGTTAACTCAGTCAGTTACCCACTGTGACCTATTCTCCTCATTAGAGAGAAATAATGACAGTAGGTAAACTACAGTCAGTTACTCCACTGTTCTCTCTTGCTGTCTCCCTCCATTAGAGAGAAATAATGACATAGATTAACTACAGTCAGTTACTCCACTACGACCTATGTCTCCCTCCATTAGAGAGAAAATAATGACCAGTAGTTACACTACAGTCATTACTCCACTGTGACCTTCTCCCTCCATTAGAGAGGAATAAATGACCATAGGTTAAACTACAGTTCAGTTACTCCACTGTACCTGCTGTCTCCTCCATTAAGAGGAAATAATCAGTAGGTAACTACAGTCCAGTTACTCCACGGTGACCTGCTGTCTCCCTCATTAGAGAGAAAATAATGACCAGTAGTTAACGCATCAGTACTCCACTGTGACCTTGCTGTCTCCCTCCTTAGAGAGAAATAATACCCATTAGGTTAAACTACAGTCAGTACTCCACTTGACCTGCCTTCTCTCCCCTGCTTTTTTTTTCTTTACCTCCATTAAGAGGAAATAATGACATAGGTTAACTCAGTCATTACATCCACTGTACCTGCTTCTCCCTACATAGAGAGAAATACATGAACCGTAGTTAACTACAGTCAGTTACTCCACTGTACCTCTTTCTCCCATTAGAAGAATAATGATCAAATTGTTATTGTGTGCAACCACCAATACACTAGTCAGCAGAGAATGATAATAGGTAGCCGTAAATCCTAGAGACATCGTAATGTAAGTTCTGAATAAATGTAGACAAGAGATCATTGCAATCAAGAACGAATGTTTCATGAAGAATCAATATACCTGGATTACTAGAACCGATAACATTCATGTACGAAATACATTATATAATATCTTTTTGATCAGTGGTAGCAATAGATGTTTTAACATATTCCAATACGGGAAGCCAAGGTGGAGGTGTTGCCTTTATGCCTAGAGTCATATTATGTAAAATTACGAGAGGACCTCAATGTTAATGGTGTTGAGTAATATTGACTAAGCCAGTATTGTGGGAGCTGCTATAACACTACGTTGCTAACAGTCTGCTTGCACTGTCTGGTCGTCTCAGGCGCTTATGATTGAAAGAAAAAAAAAAAAAAATGGGGTTTTGTTATCCATTGATAATTTTTGCGTGTGGTATTTGAGGCCCTGTTGGGGGGCCATATTTGGAACCATTGAGCATATACCTATTTGAAGTAAATGCATTTGTCCAGACAGATTTTTGTGTTCTGTTTACTGATATTTTTTTTTACTGGAAGCAGGATGTATTCTGTATTTCTAATCATTAGCCTCTAACAAATCTCGTGGGTCCTATGCCCCGTACGTGGACATCGTTTACGTAGGCTAATACATTAGCATGAGTTGAAGTGACAAATATTTCCCAGGACTAAGATAGTCTGATATTGGGCAGAAAGATAAATTCCTTGGTTAATTAACTGCACTGTCAATTTACAGTAGCTATTTACAATGAATAAATGACCCCGATGACTATGTTTGAGGAAAGGTACAGCTTTGAACATGAAAAGTTATTACATAAACAAATAGGCACATTTGGGCAGTCTTATACAACATTGAAAGACATGAAATGGTTTCATTGGATAGTGTACAACTTTGTTACATGCACCCTGCCGCCACTTAGTGGCCCATCTGAATAGCAAACGCGGCCTTAAAACATAGTATGTTATGAGCCTTTCTCTTGGCATTTTCAAGATTGGTACAAAAACAAAAATACAAATAAATTACAATTTCTTTTTATTATATTTGACCAGATCTAATGTGTTATATTTCCTCATTCATTGCACATTTCCAAACTTCAAAAGGTGTTTCCTGTAAAAATGGGTATGAAGAATTTTGCATGTCCTTGCTTAGGTCATGAGTTAAGGCGTTAGATTTGGTTTGTTATTTTAGTCCAAAATTAAATTATAAAATTAAAAGGGAGTCTTAAGAGTTTTAAGTGTCTCAACTATTTCTAACTACTTTAGGCTAACTCATATAATGGACAGTGCGATGGGAAAGCTTCTGCGTTCTGCGTGTTAGTTAAATGGCCCATAAACTAAAGCTAGTTTATGATTCTACTAAAATGGCCCATAACTAAGCGTCATGTCATCTCTAAAATTGCCCCATGCTTTAAGCGAGTTAATGCATCTTCTAAGAAATGCCCATAATAGCTAGTCAATGCATTCTAAAATGCCGCATAGCTACGACGAGTTAATGCCATCTCTAAAATGGCCCATAACTAAGCTAGTAACTAATGGCTCTAAAATGGCCTAGCCGGATATAGAGTTTAGCCTTACTAAGCGAGTTAATGGCATTCTAAAATGTGCTACTAAGCTACAGTTAATGCGCATCTTAAATGCCCCGAACTAATAGCTTAGCCTAATGCCATAATAGCTATTAATGTTCTAAAATGGCCCATAATAGCTCAAGCAATGCATCCTCTAAAATGGCCCATAGCTTAAGTCCTAGTCAATGGCCATCTCTAAATGGCCCCATAACTAGCAGTTAATGCATTCTCAAAATGCAGGCATAACTAGTAGCTATGTCAATTGGTCTTCGTCATTTACACGTCTTTACAGCAGCTGAGATTTCTCATTCCCAGTTCCACTTTTGAGTTCTGGGTTTTAGAATGAGTTATGGCCAATAACACCATTAAACAGTTGGAATTACAGAAATGTAACTAAACTCATACTCCAATCAAAGACACAAAAAAGTCTAAGTCGTATGTTTCTTCAGTGCTTCTAAAGCTTTGTGGCATCTTCATATTTGCTTCGCACAGCACAAACTGACTCTTGAAGTGTATTTATGTGAAACCAGGAGGGTAAACTAGCGTTAGGGGTTTGTAAACACCCAGCTCATAATGAAAAGAGGTTTTTTAGGCTCCATTTTCAGTTTGCTCATCTAGTTTGAGTTGGGTGTAAATTTATTGTTCCAAATCAGAAAAACATGGAATCATACAGTAGTATTGTGTACATTAAAGCGCTTCACTCTTTATCAATCTCAAGTCTTTTCAAGAATCATAGCCAATCATTTTCAGTTGATTTGCTGCAATCGTGAATTCATAGCTTTAGGGCCACGTTTTTAAAACAGATTTTTGTCTATAACTGAGCCTCATGAATAATTATAAAAGTGGAATGATAATAGAATCAAAAATATGAATCTTCCACAAAACACAACAGATGTTTGGTATCAGTTAGCATAAGCTTGCTTCACCTCTCCTACATTCTGCACGCTTGAAATATCATAACGCAAATTTCACAGAATCAATAAATATATTTACTATATTGGAAACATGAATGAAGAGTACCATCTCCATTCTATTGCTATGACCATCATTGTCAATTATTTATGTCTGTGCCATGAGATCATTATAGATAGTCGACCTTTTCATTCCTGGGTTGAACTGAATGGAACTTTTTTAGGTTATACCCAATATATTATGTGCAATTAGCTTGCACCGAACCACAGACAGTTTGAGCTTGTTTCATGGACACAATAAACTTGTATGCTCCTCCCAGCTGGGGTTAAAACTTATTTGAAATGTTTAAATACATATGACTGTGCTTATATTACCTTGCTGGCATAAATTAAGACCCAAATAGATATTAGTCCCAAAACTTAACCCAGCCATTTGTACCCCAGCAGGATGAAGCAAACATCAAATTACTTGAAGTTTCAATAGATTTACCATGTATATGTTCTCATTGAGATTAGGAAAATATACTCGGCCAGCTTACGGTAAGTTTATTTATATCTATCTTACTGCATCATAGAAATCAAAGTTGTGACAGAAGACGTGATCCAGTGGTTCATGGCTGATTACTGGTGACTTTCTATACAATGACCCGAATAATGACTTTAATAATGAATACATTCTTACTGTACTCATTAATGTACTTCTACCGGTTCAAAAGTTTGGGTCACATAGAATTTTTTGTTTTTGAAAGAAAAGCACATTTTTTTGTCATTAAATAACATTAAATTTAGTAGAAATACGTGAGACACTTTTATTGTTGGTAAATGATAGTGTAGCAGGAAACGGCAGATTTTTTTGGAATATCTACATAACGTACAGAGGCCCATTATCAGCAACCATCACTCTGTGTTTCTCAATGCGAAGTTGTGTTAGCTAATCCAGTTTGAATATTTAAAAGCTAATTGATCATTAGAAAACCCTTTTGCATCTATGTTAGCACAGCTGAAAACTGTAGTTCTGATTAAAGACGCAATAAAACTGTCCTTCTTTAGACTAGCTTGAGTATGCTAATTCAGCATTTGTGGTTTCGATTACAGGATCAAAATGGCCAGAAACAATATCTTTCTTCTAAACTCGCAGTCTATTTCTGTTCTCAAAATGAAGCTATTCATGTGAGAAATTGACAAGAAGACTGAAGATAGCGGGGCCTCCCGGGTGGCAGTGGTCTAGGGCACTGCATCGCAGTCTAGCTGCCGCACCAGAGTCTCTGGGTTCGCGCACAGGCTCTGTCGCAAGCCGGCCCGACCGGGAGGTCCGTGGGTACGCAAATTGGCATAGTAGGAGGTGTTTGGGTTAGGGAGGTTTGGCCGGTAGGGATATCTTTTCTCATCGCGCACGTCCTGCGGGCGGCGCAGTGCGTGCTAACCAAGAGGGCCAGGTACCGGTTCCTCCGACCATTTACATTTACATTACATTTAAGTCATTTAGCTGACGCTCTTATCCAGAGCGACTTACAAATACATATTCATCCTGTCCCCGTGGGAATGAACCACAACCCTGGCCGTGCAAGCCACTGCTCTACCAACTGGCCACACGACCACATTGTGCGGCTTGGCTTGCGGGTTGGAGGCACTGTGTTAAGAAGCACTGCGGCGTGTTGGGTTGTGTTCGGAGGACGCATGGCTTCGACCTCGTCTCTCCCGAGCCCGTACGGAGTTGTACGATGACAAAGATAGTAATTACTAGCATTTGGATACCACGAAAATTGGGAAAATGGGAATAAAAAAATAATAATAATAATTAAAAAAGAAACTGAAATCTCGTCAACACTGTGTGCTACTCCTCACAGGACATCGAAACTGTTCTCTAACGCAAATAGAAAGATGAGTGGGAGGCCGGTGCACAACGAGCAAGAGGACAATTAATTAGAGTGTCTAGTTTGAAAACAAGTCCTCAACTGCAGCTTCATTAATAGTACCGCAAAATACAGTCTCAACGTCAACAGTGAGGCGACTCCGGGATGCTGCCGCTAGCAGATTCCTGTCAGTCTCAAGTCAACAGTGAAGAGGCGATCCGGGATCTGGCCTTGCTAGCAGATTCCTCTGTCCAGTCTAACGTCAACAGTGAAGAGGTGATCCGGGATGCTGGCTGCTGGCAGAGTCTCTTCTGTCCAGTCTCAACGTCACAGTGAAGACGATCCGGGATTGCTGGCCTGCTAGGCAGAGTTCTCTGTCAGTGTCTGCGTTATTTTGCCCATCTTATAATCTTTATATTTTATGCCAGATCTGAGATGTTGCTATTTCTTTCCAATTATTTAATTATTCTGTTAGATGTTTAAATTCACTTTACAATCTTTTTTTGGTGTCAAGTGTTTATCAAAATCTGTCTTTTTGTTTCCAACCATGGTCTTGTGAGATGCAGAGTAGAGCGGATGATCATGTCGTTCCCGTGAAGCACATCTCAACATCAACTGTTCCCGAGGAGACTGCATGAATCAGGCTTCATGGTCGAATTGCTGCAAGAAACATACTAAAGGACACAGTAAGAAGAAGAACTTCTTGCGGCAAAAACACAATGCAATGGACATTAGACCGGTGAGAAATCTTGTCTTTGGTCTGATGAGTCAAATGTGAGATTTTTGGTTCCAACAAGCCATGCAGAGTAGATGAACTGATGATCTTGCATGTGTGGTTCCCACTGTGAAGCATGGAGGGAGTTGATGTTTTGGCTGGTGACACTGTCTGATTTATTTAGAATTAAGGAAACTTAACAGCATGCGTACCACAGCATTCTGCAGTGATACACCATCCATCTGGTTTGCGCTTAGTGGGACTATAATTGTTTTTCAACAGGAAATGACAACACCTCTAGACTGTGTAAAGCTATTTTGACCAAGAAGGAGAGGGATGGAGTCTGATCAAATGCTGTCTCCACATTCACCACCGCCACCCAATTGAGATGGTTTGGGATGAGTTGGACCAGAGTGAATTAAAAGCAGCACAACAAGTCTCAGCATATGTGGGAACCATCAAGACGTTGAAAAGCATTCCTCATGAAGAATGCCAAGAGTGTCTAATAGTGGCTACTTTGAACTCTATAATATATTTTATATGTTTAGACACATTTAAGGTTACTACATGTTTCCTGTTATTTCATAGTTTTGATGTTTCTTCACTATTATTCTACAATGTAGAAAAGAGTGAAAATAAAGAAAACCTTGAATGGGTAGGCTGTCCAAACTTTTACTGCACTGTATATATAACAAAGTATGTGGACACAACTCTAATTATATTTGGCTTCTCACCACACCGTTGCTGAAAGGTGCATAAAATCGAGCACACTAGCCATGTAATTCCTATAGAAAAAACATTGGCAGAAAATAGCCTACTGAGAGCTCAGTGACTTTCAATAAGGTCAGTTGTCAAATTTCTGCCTTGCAGAGCCCTAGTCAACTAAGTCAATTCAAATCAAACTTATTTGTCACATCGCTACAACAGGTGTTAGTAACTTACAGTGAAATGCTGAATAAACAGTGTAGTAGACCTTACAGTGAAATGCTGAATACAACAAGGTGTAGTAACCTCACAGTGAAATGCTGAATACAAAAGGTGTAGTAGACCTTACCGTAAATGCTGAAAACAACAGTGTTAGTAGACTCACAGTGTAAATGCTGAATATCAAGGTGTAGTAGACCCACAGTAAATGCTGAATACAACCGTGAAATGCTGACTACAAGCCCTTAACAACAATGCAGTTCAAGAAGAGTAAGAAAATATTTACCAATTAAAACTAATGTAAAAAATAATAAAAAGTAACACATTAAAATAACGAGGCTATATACAGGGACCGGTACGAGTCAATGTGCGGGGTACAGGTTAGTCAGTAGGTAGGGGTAAAGTGACTATGCATAATAATAAACAGCGAGTAGCAGCAGTGTAAAACAAATAGGGGGTGTCAATGTAAATAGTCCAGTAGCTATTTGATTAATTGTGCAGAAGTTTTATGGCTTGAGGGTAGAACTGTTGAGGAGCCTTTGGTCAGTTTTGTTTTGTCAATTTTGTTTGTACACTGCTGCTACTCACTGTTTATTATCTATACATAGTCATTTACCCTCACCTAGATGTACAAAAATTACCTCAACTAGCCTGTATCCCGACACTACTCGGTACCGGTTCCCCCTGTATATAGTCTCATTACTAACTGTACCCTGCACATGACTCGTACCTGTACCCCTTATATAGTCTCGCTTATTCTTATTGTGTTACTTTTTATTATTATTTTTTCTTTCGTTTTATGTAATATTTTCTTATTTCTTTCTTGAACTGCACTGTTGGTTAAGGGCTTATAAGTAAGCATTTCACGTTATGGTCTACACTTTTTTCGGCGCATGTGAAAATACAGTTCGATTTTGATCTGGACATGTTGCGAGCCTTATTGGTAACCCTCCGTCACCAGGACTCGTCTCACGTGCACTCTATTCCCTATGGCCCCGGTCTAAAGTAGTCCACTATATAGGGGAATAGGGCCCCCTTGCCCTCCGGGATTGTCTAAACTAGTAGACTTAGGGAATAGAAGGCTGGTCTAAACTAGTACACTGTATAGGAATAGGCCTTGTCTAAACTATAACTATAGGAATAGGCTGTCAATATACACTATATAGGAATGGGCTCTGTCTAAAGTAGTGCCATGTATATAGTAATAGGGCCTGGTCTAAACTATACACTTATAGAATAGCTCTGTTAAAGGTAGTACCCTAGATAAATAGTTCCATAATATAGGGTGCCATAGGGCTCTGGTCTAAACTAGTGCAGTATATAGGGAATAGGGCCCTGGTCTAAACTAGTACACTGTATAGGGAATAGGGCTCTGGTCTAAAGTAGTACACTATATAGGTAATAGGGTGCCATAGGGCCCTGGTCTAAAGTAGTACACTGTATAGGTAATAGGGTGCCATAGGGCCCTGGTCTAAAGTAGTACACTACATAGGGAATAGGGTGCCATTCCAAAAGCAGAACAGATCCAGCCTCAATGCTTTTGATTGACTGAGGTTTCTCTACAACGGATGAAACTCTTCAATCTTTAAATTAAAGCCTTCAGGAAAAAGTCCAAGAAGTTGTGCCTCAAATCCCCAAAACAGTCTCCATCCATGGTAAAACAGTTTAATAATAAAAGATTAATAAGAAATGGAAGGTACATAAAGTGCGTTTACATTTTTTCATAGCAAAATGTTTCCCTCAGACCTTTAACTTGACAGTATATTAACATGTGTAACAGGTTGTAAGTATCAGACCTTTTACTTGACAGTATATTAACATGTGTAACAGGTTGTAAGCATCAGACCTTTTACTTTACAGTATATTAACATGTGTAACAGGTTGTAAGCATCACTCAGTAATATTGAGACACAGTCGGAGGTTGCTGATGGTGATTTTAGTGACATTTTCTTGATATACTGTAACAACCCGTACTTGATAGATTTCGGGACACGGCCAGTGACAGTTTCTTTGTTTTTTTACTAGAATAACAGACAGAATACACCGTCTGAATTCCACGTGGACTTCCTGTTGATCTGAGAGGATCATCGTAATTTATTGTTCTTCCTTTGTGATTGGCTGAACCAATATGGTAATTCCTTGATATTTCCTTCTGATTGGCTGTGTGGAAATGTAGCCATATTGTTTTCCACCTTTCAGATCTACAGGAGTGCCTAAAGAGAAGGGGTTAAGGGGTCTGTTTGGAATTCAGCCACAATGTCAGAGGCATGTTACTTGGTCCACTGAGGTTTCAAGACGATGCTGGAGTAGGAGCGTACGCAGGAGAAGACGGTGGATGAGATCTTCCTGGGGTCGATGTAGTTGTTCTCCAGACGCAGCGTCAATATGTTAGCGTCCTCGTCGTTCTGGGGGTCACAGATAGCGTCCTCTGCAAACGTCCTGTAACATGTTGAAACGTTATACTCTGTACTGGACTGGTTGTCGAGAAGAAAGTCAATACTCTTGAATTGAATAAATCTTATGTGTTCTGTGAAGGCCTTTTCAAATCATGCTCCTCTCCCAAAACTACAAACTGATCAGAAAGGGTTAACACTGAAGGTTCAGATCTGCACATATGGTTATACCTCTTGGTTATCATAGCCCTGCCACTTGGTTATTACGGCCCTGCCCCTTGGTTATCACGGCCCTGCCCCTTGGTTATCACGGCCCTGCCCCTTGGTTATCACGGCCCTGCCCCTTGGTTATCACGGCCCCGCCCCTTGGTTATTTACGGACCCCGCCTATGGATTCATCTACCGAACCAGCCGGGAGAGGCGGAGGGCAGGTGAACAGCTAGGAAAGGCAGGGAGAGGAGTATCAATATGAAGTTCGGATAGAGGCGGTTTCAGGCGTGATACCACGGCGGGCCTGGGAAAAGGGTATGGCGATGTTGTCCGCTAGGGGTGATTTCAGAATGTGTGGGATTCTTAGGAACTATGTGGTGCCCCGTGAGAAGTTCTGGAAGTAGTAGGAACGTGCGTAATGCAAGGGGTCAGATAAAGGTACGAAAGGAGAGCGATAGATTGATGAGAAGTCATCACTGAAACCATGCTACCCGCAGTGGTATCGCCGATCGGCTGGATATTACAGCCCCGGCCCTTGGTTGATTTACAGCCGCCCTTGGTTATTGACAGGCCCCGCCCTTGGTTATTACGGCGAACGAGGTAACCGCCCCTTGGTTAAGCTTAATAGCGGGCAGGGCTGGAGTGCGCGCGCCCCGTTGTGTTTATTAGGGCCCGCCAGCCTATGGGTTTATTGGAATCAAGGGGCGCCCGCCTGCCTTGAGTACTTTATTAACAGAGTAGCCGGACCACTCCTAGCCCCCTTGGTTCTATTGTACGGCCCCGCAGACTACGATTTGGGTATTGATACCTAGGCTCTAACGAAGCCCCTTCGTGCTCCTTACTTCTTAGGCTATGTTCCACGGCCGGGGCCTTCGGTTACATCTACAGCCGCCGCCGCCGTGTGGTTATTAATGCGCCTTGCCCTTACTTTGTTACGGTTGTGTTAACAGCCCTGGCGCCGCCTTGGTTCACCTTTTATCAGCCGGTCTGTCTACACTCTTATGGGGCTTATCTACAGCACTGTCAGCCTGCTGCCCTATGGTATATTTATCGGGCTAAGCCCTATACCCGCACTTTGTGTGTATATTACAATTATGAGCCAATGACTCACATTCACTTGAATTTCCTCATGGCACTCCCTTTTCGCGGATTTATTCTTGGACATAAATAACTTTCAGATTTCATCTTTACTGCGCGCTCAGTGAGAGCTGTAGTCATAGTCAGTCACGGTCCTACTTGTAGGATATTAGTCACATGGGGCTGAAACCGGTGGGCGTCGTATCCACTAACAGTATTATCTTAGACTCAATGTCAGTACGATCCTCGACATCTTTAGATTTATTGATTGTTATTGAGCGCGTAGGCAACGTGTATGAGTGTGCATCGTGGATTGAATACGGTAGCGGTGTGAACCTGTAGTTATCTAGCACGCTCGCGTTCGTAGTGCTAAGCACAGCTCTGGTTAATTGGAGAGTATAACTAACGGTTATCTGAGTGCCTACAAGAAGTGACTCCGGTTAGCTCCTCTCTCTCATCTCACCTCAGCTTTGTTGTAGGCAACATGGCTATACCAGTATCTAATCATCTATGCTCGACTTCGAATGTGGCAAACACTCAAAACTAGTATGCATCTTCACATACTGACCAAGATAGAAGATTGATAGAGACTTATAGACAGTTATCCTTAGACTATTATAATCACACGTTAGTTCTCGACCGGTAAATACTGGGATCTCTCGATCTGGTTCCCTACCAAGACCAGGTGAACTAGAGCTCTGGGCAGGTAGGATGGGACCGGTAGACGGTTGTAGGCCAGGTCAATGGACTCCAGGTTCCTGATGGATGGATGTGGTAGATGTGATGAGTGAGTGAGTGAGTGAGTGAGTGAGTGAGTGAAGTTGAGTGAGTGAGTGAGTGAGTGTGAGTGAGTGAGTGAGTTGAGTGAGTGATGTGAGTGAGTGAGTAGTGGTGAAGTGGAGTGAGTGAGTGAGTGAGTGAGTGAGTGAGTGAATGAGTGTGAGTGAGAGTGAGAGTGCGCCAACACATGAAAGAGACAGGAATATGTTATTCCCTGTAAGATTTATTGATAAGAAAAAGAAGACTTGTGAAATCCTCTAGTTTTCTTACTTGTGGTTGATCCATGCTAGAGGTGCTATCATGGACTCATCCAGTCTGTTGTGTCTCAGTGAGATCACGTTCAGGTTAGTGGTTTGGTTGAAGACAGAGTCAGATATCTCTTCTATCAGGTTGTTCTCAAGATAAACCTCCTGCAAAGAAACAGAATGATACAATGAAGAATGGAGATGCTCTGTTGAGACCCTTCGTTCCTCTAGTGTATACTCAACATACATAGCTGTTGTTATTGAACATGTTATACTGGTGTTAATTGAAGCAGGCCTCCATGTCTGTGGTCAGCCTGACTGTTTGGGTTAGCCATCGTTGGTATGTTTGTTCAGATTGTTTCCCCGCAGGTAGACCTCAGTGGTAGTTTTAAGGAGAAAATGTCTGACAGAACCACTCCTTCCTGGACTGACACGGCGCCTTGCCTTTAACCAGAGCATGAGAGTCGTGGATAAGACTTTTTAATCACGAAAAGGGTTGCAGTTGCTTCACCACGTTTCATCGAAATGTGTATCGTCCCCTTAGCAGTGAAAATGTACACTGTGTCTATGTCTAAAATTTCAGAGAGGTAGCAAAATAAACGTAGTGGTCAAAAACAGAGCCTTGAGGAACTATAAAAATGTACCTTAGATTTATCCAAGGTTTTTCTATAAAATGTATAAAAGCTCACCAGTAGAGATGGGGGCAGGCCCTGGGGGACGGTCCTGAAGTGGTTTCTGCCCAGACGGAGGTAGGAGAGCTGGGAGAGAGGTTTGAAAGCTAGAGGATCCACGTTCCCTTCACTCAGGAGATTCCCCTCCAACTCCAAGGTCAACAGGTCGCTCAGACCTTCGAGAAATTACACCGAAAATTAAAATATTTTCCTATAAAAGTCAAACCGTCTCCCTGAGTTTGTTTACACTTTCAGACTCTTCCAATAACAATTATGTATGTTTCTGCTGTCAAAGTGTTTTAGATTGAAGCCTTAGATGGCCTGAAACGCCCCCAAAAGAAGAATTGAAAAGTAATTTGTATTTTTGTCCAGTAAGTAGCAGCAAGCAGATGAGTTATTTCTTTGTATTACCTTGGAAGCTGTTCTCTTCGATCCCTTTGAGGTGATTCTCGTTGATCTTCAGCTCCTGTAGTGTTGATGGGAAGTCTGGTAGAACCGCCTCTAGGAGGTTGTTGTCCAGGTAAAGACGGCTCAGGAACTTCAGGCCCTGAACAACAAACATTAACAACGCGTGATGTGTGTGTGTGTGTGTGTTGGGGTGTTGCGAAAGCTAGAAGATAAATGTCAGTTGTTTCGTTGACATGTAATAGTAATGGACAATAAAGTCCCTCTATAGGACGGTTGAGCTAACATGCACTAATGTGATTAGCTTGATGTTGTTACTTACAAGAAAATTTCCCAGGACATAGACATATCCTGGGCAGAAAGCTTAAATTCTTGTTAATCTAACTGCACAGTCCAATTTACAGTAGATATTACAGTGAAATAATACTATACTATTGTTTGAGGAGAGTGCACAGTTTTGAACATGAAAAGTTATTAATAAACAAATTAGGCACATTTGGGCAGATTTGATACATTTTGAACAGAAATGCAATGGTTCATTGGATCAGTTGAAAACGTTGCACATACACTGCTGCCATCTAGTGGCCAACGACTAAATTGCACCTGGGCTGGAATAATACATTATGGCCTCTCTCTTGCATTTCAAAGATGGTACAGAAAAAATACAAAACAAGGCATGGTTTTTTCTTTGTATTATCTTTTACTATATCTATTGTGTTTTATTCACCTAAATTCATTTCACATTTCCACAAACTTCAAAGTGTTTCCTTTCAAATGGTACCAAGAAAATGCATATCCTTGCTTCAGGTCCTGAGTTACAGACAGTTAGATTTGGGTGTGATGTCATTTTAGGAGAAAATTGAGAAAAAAAGGGTCCGATCCTTCAATAAACATGTTGTGTCATTGACATGTAATAGTATTGGCTCATAAAGTAGATCAATAAACATGTTGTGTCATTGACATGTAATAGTATTGGCTCATAAAGTAGATCGTACTATAAACCCTGTCCGCTAAATCTGAACTTAGACATTGAGCTCTCTTAGGAATTTTTAACATAAGGGAAATCAAGACCACTTTAAATATTACATTTACAAGCATATCTCAGTACAAATGATAGAGATCATCAAGCGACACATGTTCCCAATGAGCATTTAATTACATGGAATCTCGACGATACTATTATCACTCTGTAACGGAAATACTGTTCAAAATGTTTATACAGTAATTTCTGCTCTGGACAAAGCAATTTATGCAATAGTACAAAGTAACTCCAACGTAAACAGCCTATTGTCTCTTTCGCAGTGACCACTATTACATGTACATGTTTTCGGAATTGTCATATGTGTGGAATCGCGATTTAAGTAGGTTACGGAGCCGAAAAGTAAAAACTTGTTCTCTGAATATTTGATATAAATAGGTAACTGTAACTTATATCCACGGCCCACATGAAAGCATAAAAGTTCTCGTACTTAAACCTATATTCTTCTGTTTATAGTGGCCAATCTTCTGACTCCCCGTATAGGTCAGAATGCCTGTGTACCAATTTAATCCTATGGTATAGAGCCCCATCAATTAAAATGTATAGGATACCATATCTCGTGGTGCAGCATTGCTCCAAAATCACGGCAGAATGACCACAAAGTCCATAAACCTAATCGGCTGGCATGGTTACCATGTTCCTTTGCTCTGTTTGCCCTGTTTCGCATTTGCCTGTGCTGGAGCTCCTATGTAAGGCCCTTCTAGAAACGGGTGAATAGCTGATATTAAACATCACACATCCCAAAATATTCATCAATATATGCTGTACATGTCGGCGCGTGTAACATGGTCACCCTAGCAGCCAACCTCAGCCTATTGCAGCATACTCCCATCTATGTCTAACTTCACAGTGGTAACTAATTATGCTCGTATAATACCAAACTCCTAATCCCTCCAATATCAAAAGTCTATTCATGTTCAATCCAAATCTAATCAACATCTTATCGTTTGGTCGACAACAGTGGGCCAGAGAACAAGTCATTTTGAACACTGTCCGAATTGTGCAGGTTTTTCCTAGCTTTACTAAGCAATTAACACGAGGTCTGTAAATCTTTTTATCATAGTTACACTTCAACTGTAGGGAGACGGTCAATCTAAACAAAATCCAGAAAACAACATTGTCATGGGATTCTCCTTCAAGTAATTAATTTTGGCATTTTATGCATGACAGACTAAGTATGATAACCCTAGACCAACCAGAAAGGAATTCCGGCTTCGTCACAGACCTGTTCGTATTTCCTTTAAGAAGCCCTCCTGTTATCTCCACTCATACCTGTATTAAGCTGCACCTGTTTTGAATCTGTTACCTGTTACTAGAAAGAACACCTATTCCATTCCTTAAAGTTGGCCATGATTTCAGTCTGATCACTATAGGCAGCAGCCTCTGTGCAGTGGTGGCGCGTGTTTAACAGGTCTGAATTGGCCTTGAGATAGATAGCTTGTTTTTCATTCTCTCAGCTGGGACGATTTTCATTCTATACTGGTAGCATTTACTTTTTTTTTACGTATTAACAGTACATTTTACAGTATTGAGCACTGTGTGCCCTTATTGACGTACTTGCTAATATCTGATACTGTATTGTATATTACATTAGTCTACCGTAATATGAAATTCAGCCTTTACTTGCCACCAGCTGCCATGTATGGTGTCAATTCATGGCAACATTACATGACATAGTCATATTTTAGAGAACGCTCCTGATCCAGAGCGGAACTTACAGGAAGCAATTAGGGTTGAGTGCCTTTGCTCAAGGTCACATTGACAAAATAGTTTCACTAGCTGCTCGGTATTCAAACCAGGGCAACCTTTCAGTTTACTGGCCCGGCTTCTTAACCGCCAGGCTACCCTTGTCGCCGGCAACCCCTTTACAGAGTTCCACATAACAGGTTGGAACGAATCAATTACAGTACAACAACCCCTTTACAGTGTTCACTAACATGGTGAAACCTTAACTCAATATAGCCTTCACACTCCCATGTACCAACGTGTTCAAACATAACATGAGTGGACCTAATCCAAATATCAGCTACAAACACCTGAACAGTTTCAATCTCTCCCTCCAGTGTTCAGACCATTGGCTACCACCTTTCTCCTGGTCCCAGAATGTGCTACGCTCCTAACCCTGTCCAAGCCAGCCCTCCGGGACACAGCGAACCTGAGTGGAGGCTGCAGCAGCTCCACACTGCTGTGATCTGGACTGCGGACAGATTCAGGACAGAGACAACCTGCACAGACTCACACAACACCTCTGTCTACCTCGCTTCCACTACCAGCCACACGAGTAGAGACCAGGTTAGACTGGGTGGACTCGGGTGGAGCGCTGTCATGTGGCGGTGGGGATGTCTGTGTCGCCTGGCCGTGTGCTATCTGTACACTATGTAAGAAGTGTGGATAGACAATGTAATTGACTGATGTCGATAGTATCTTTGCCCCACCTGTCTGATATCACCGGGATTCTTCATCTGTCCTGCCTCTGCCTGATCCCTGTCTTCAATGTCCCTGTGCCGTCCCTGTTTAGATGAACGTAGATGATCGGAGTGTGAGTGCAGAACAGGAGATTAGGTGTCCGTGAAAATTCATACACGAAGACCATCACGCCGCGGTTCCTCCATCCTCATCTGCAGTTCCAAAGTCTCACCCTCTGGGTCCACTCCAGGAAACAGAGGACACGGTTACAAGTTCCAGTCCATATTCAATTCAATAACATTTTATAAAGCCTTTCATCAACAGTCATTTATATTGGAACAAAATGTAAAGTTAACGTTGACAACCCATCAACAACGCCAGCGGCAGCGTAAGCAGACAAGACAATAACAACAGGGCCATTGCGTCGCTTACCGCTCGCCCTGCTTAGAAGGGATCAGTAGATGATGACCTGCGATCCTCCACCTCCAGCAACAACAAACAGAGAGCTGCCCAAGCGTCCGGATCTCCAGATACCACGTCTTCAGAGGCCAAGGTCAGGGGGGAGCAGTCGACATATGAGCCCCAGCAGCAAAGTAGGCGACCCCCTAGTCTGCCGACGAGGTGGGGAAGAGCAACCTGCAGAGGACTTAGAGGCCACGATTCTTACTGTGTGTGAGTCCATTATTTACACTGACCTACCAACAGGCCAACAGTAGTTCACTTGTAATAAGTGGTGGTATATGGTTAACAATTGTAGGGATGATGGTTTAATGATATTAATTGATGAGATTGAAATTACAAGTAGATGATGAATGAACATTTTCATCATCATGAAGAGTTGTGTTTTTATATCTTCCCTCAGAACTGTGAAGGGTATCTCTTGTAAAAAAGCTCTCTGGTATCTAAAATACAGGCAAAACATTGATCTGCTTAAGTGGGCGGTTGAGAAAGGTACAGCACTAACTACTTTCGTGTATAAACACAACTGTTCAACACGACTTTATAGCCCCAACTCAGCAGGCAGACCCAGGCTTGGAGTTTAGTAAGATTCTGGCAAGGGGTAGCTTCTGCAGTCATTCTCTGAGACACTGGTCTAAGCAGCAGATGTCTAGTGACTAGTGAGTCCGTGAGCCGACTAGAGCTGGCGTTAGTTTGGTTGTTCACAGTCTCAGGCCCTCATCTGTGCACCGGGAGTCGTGCGAAAAGGGCGCTGAATAGACGTTTGAGAGGGGGTGAATGTGCTTCTAAAAGGCAAGTCGAGGCGGAGGCAGGCGAACATAACGAACAACCACTGTTCATAATCCACTCGTTCACAAAGAGGCAGGCATCGATTACAACCCAAGTGTCTTGTGGCCATTTATTTTCTAAAATATAGCTGTTTATTATCTTAAATCATTGGCTTTTTTTCCTCTGCCTAGAACTGAACAACCCAATGGTCATCAGGCCAGGTAAGAGTTACATTCCTCTGTAAGCCTTTATAACTGCCTCATAAGTAGTGACATAAACCAGTTTAGTGCACTGTGCTATACTCAACTGACTAGATGGTGTCTCCACCCCTTCCAGGAAGTTATTGCGTGGTGAAGGAGCAAGAGTAAGCCCCAGCCAGCGTCCATACACCCACAAACTCTTCACCGGAGGACATTGCTCATCCTCATACAGGCATCAGGACAGGGAGATACCGGGTACATGTCAATGACACAAACATGTTTATGATCTACTTTATGAGCCAAATACATATTACCATGTCAATGACACAACATGTTTATTGATCTACTTTATGAGCCAATACTATTACATGTCAATGACACAACATGTTTATTGATCTACTTTATGAAGCCAATACTATTACATGTCAATGACACATGTTTATTTTGATCTACTTTATGAGCTCAGGATACTATTATTCAGAAAATGTTATGTCAACCTTTAAGAGCCAATAACCTATTCAATGTCATATCGTACCTAACGATGTAGCTCATCACAACAATACTATATCAAGCATGGTCTCAATGCACACGCATTGTAGTTATTGATCTATCTGATTATGCAGAGCGCAATACTATACATTGTCCAATGACACCAACAAGTGTCATTGTTTTACAGTTGTATGCTACTAATGTAGCCATGCTCAATCTGTAATCACTACAACATGTTTAGTGATCTACTTTTGATGAGCCAATACTATCTCAGCAAACAGTATCTCACTTATGAGCCATACATTACATCACTGCACATTTTATTGATCTACTTTATGAGCCTAATCCACTCATACTGTCATCCACTTTTGTGCATTTTACTATACTGATGACACAACATGTTTATGGATCTACTTATGAGCCAATACTATTACCATGGTCAAATGACTCACAGTATTAATTGGAATCCTACTTTTATAAGATAGTCCTCCAATTTGCTCAATTTAGCATACATATCCATAGGATAAACCAAAACAACGATGTATACAGCACTCTACTCGCTCTATATTAGTCCGCACTGTAATACTATTAGATGTCAATGATTTATACTGTGTACTATGTATAATCAACTACTTGTATCAGCAAACAACTATATTACATGTCAATGTGACCTGACAACATGTTATTGATTTCTGTTTATGTATTGGTCCAATTACTCTCTGTCAATTGACAGTCACTGTTTATTGTATTCATTACTTTATGTCAGCACATTCCATCCCAATAACTTACTGATTACATGTCAATTAACACATGTTATGATTCTACTTTATTGAGCCAATACTATTTTAGCGATCGTCTCAATGGACACAAACAATGTTATTTGATCTACTCTTTATGAGCGAAGTTGACTTATACTTTATCAATGGTCAGATGGATATACATCGTTTTTATGTGGTCTACTGTTATTTGAGCCCTCAATATAGCGTGGTATTACATTGTTCCAATGGACACATGTATGATTTCTACTATAAGTGAGCCAATACTGTACAAACAAGTTATCATGTCACATGAGAACACCATGTATGTCCGCACTTTATGCTAGCCTTAGTGACGTATTCTTACATGTCGAAATGACACATGTTGTTATTTATGAGATCTACCTTTTTAGTGTGAGCCAATACTTATTTACCAATTGTCATATTACATCATCGTGTGTGATATTGATCTTTTGACTTATGAGCCTCGCTCAACTACAAGCTCTTGATCTACATGTTCAAATGACAAACATGTTTATTGATCTACTTTTATCGAGCCTAGATATCTCACTCAAACATGTCAATACTCACTGTGACCATACTATTTTATTTGGTACCTTACCTTTGTGAGTCCCGCAATTGACTTCACATGTCCAATGACAAATACCTGGTTTTATGTCGATCTACTTTATGGAGCCAATACTATTTACATGTCTCGCATCATCGCAATACAGACATGTGTATTTCGGTATTGCTCTCTCTTCTATGCACTGCTGTCATTATCTCACTACATGTCATCATGTCGATCAGATGGTTCTTTAGCTTGACTCTACTTTATGAGTTCTGATCACCTCTGATTACTCAGTCTTTGCAATATACACTACCATCATGTGTTTATTTGATCTGTACTTTATAGCCAATATCTCATTATCATTGGTCTACTATAGTGCACATCAATACCAATTGCTTTTATTTAAAGTGCTACACTTTACTGACTCCGATAGGTATTTACATTCATATGACAACACAACACAGATGTGTTTATTGTCTACTTTTTATGAGCCTCCAAGTCACTATCTATACTCACTGTCTCCTAATGTGACCAAAAAGCGAGATGAATGACTGTGGTATTTGAATCGTATGACTTTATGAGTCGCAATATTCCTATTACATTGTACTCAATGACACAACATGTTTTATAGTGTTCAAATCTTACTTTTTTGACTTCTACCAAATACAACATTATTTACTACTTGCATAACTAATGTCAATGATCATCAATACTATGTTATATCTCTAATCCAATACTTAGTTAACATTCGCTGAATGACACAACAGCTTTATTTGATCTACTTTTATGAGCCTATTTTTGATTTGAACATATTTTTTATACATGTCAATGAACACTAATCATTGGGTTTATTGACAATCTACTTATGATATCCAATACATATTATTTACATGTCTCATTGAATTAATACTCAGACAACATAGTATTGGTTATTGATCTACTTTATGAGCCAATACTGAATAGCTACATGTCATAATGACAACAAGTACATGTTAATGACTGAATCTACTTTCATTGAGCCACAGACTAACCTCATGTTATATGTCTCTCAATAGACACTAATCATGGATTACTTAGTCCTACTTTTATGTAGCCTCTCCAATACCTTTATTATCAGTCAATGGATACTAAGATGGTTTAGTTGATCTACTTTATGAAGCCCAACTATTACATGTCAATGACACAACATGTTTATTGATTCTACTTTATGGCAGCCAATACTATTAATGTCATAATGGACAACAAACATGTTTAAATTATCTTACTTTTATTGAGCCTTAATTATCGGTATTTATCTAATGTTCTCGCAATGACACAACATGTTTTATTGACTCTTTATGAGCCAAATACCTATTACATTCAAGACACAACTGTTATGATCTACTTTATTACCGCCCCTGCACAATTAATGGCTTTACATTATCTCTCAATGACACCAACATTGTTTTATTTGATCATATCTTTATGACCCAATACATTACAATTGATCAATGACACAATAGCATGTTATAATTTGATCATAATCTTCATGCAACCGATCACTAATTGACATTGTCCTCCAACAATGACACAACATGTTTAGTTGATCTTTACTTTATGGAGCCTGAATAACACACATATTACATATCAAAATGAACACAACATGTTTATTGATCTACTTTATGAGCCGAGTACTATTTAACTCATGTCGATAGCAACACGGATGTTTAAAATTAGAAAATCTACCTTAATAGAGCCAATCAAGTACTAGTGAATACAATATTACATCCGTCAATGCACACCAATGGTCTGTGTTTTATTGATCTACTATATGAGCCTAATACTCATATATTACATTGTCAATATCATGTGACTAACACAACTGATGATTATTGCTCACCTTTATAATGACAGTCCCCTAGATTATCTGTATTACATGTCTCAATGACAACGATAACATGTTTTATGAATGCTACTTATAATAGCCATATTATTACCAGAATTCAATGACACCAACAATGTCTGATCTACTTTATTGAGCCAATATACTTAATTACATGTCAAGATCACAACTGGTTTATTA
>NW_019942958.1:52229-53156 GCF_002910315.2 Salvelinus sp. IW2-2015
TGTGTGTGTGTGGTTAGAGTCCAGTGAGTGTGTGTGTTGAAGAGTCAGTGTAGTATGTGTGTGTGGTTAGAGACCAGTGAGTGTACGTTGAGTCTGTTCAGTGCAAAACATATGAATAAGTAATAAACTATGTGGGGGGGGGGGGTCAATGCAAATAGTCCAGGTAGCCATTTTGTTATCTATATAGCAGACTTACGGATTTGGGAAAGAAACTGTTCAGGAGCCTGTTGGTGTCAGACTTGATAAACCGGTACCGCTTGCCGTGTGGAAGCAGAGAGAACATTCTATGGTTTTCCTATCTATTCTATGGCTTTCCTTTAATTATTTTCCAGGCCTTCCTTTCACACAGCCTGATATTGATGTCCTGGATGGCAGGGAGCTCGGTTCCAGTGATGTACTGGGCCGTCCGCACCACCCTCTGTAGCACCATGCCATCGAGGGTGGTGCTATTAACAATACCTAGCATTGATGCAGCCGGTGTGACTCTAACTTTGAGAGCGTGCGGGCCGATGCCAGAAGAGAAAGACTTGAATTATGAAGGTGAGACTCTTACTTTGAAAGCGTGTGGAACTGCTTGTTTTTCATATGAATGAATATACTCTTATTTTGAAGGTGAGACTCTTACTTTGAAGGCGTGTGGGGCGATGCCAGCAGTTGTCAACCTATTCTTTCCCAGGTTGATGGACTCCAGGTTGGGGATGCCGTTGAACGCCCCCACTGGGATGGTTGTGATGGAGTTACCTGGTGGTTCAGCACAAACATATTATTCACATTATTATCCTCAATGCTTAGATAGTCTAGATCAGGGGTGTCCAACCCTCTTACAGGAGATCTACAGTCCTGTGGGTTTCATCCAACCCTCTTACAGGAGATCTACTGTCCTGTGGGGTTTCATCCAACCCTCTTACAGGAGATCTACTGTCCTGT
>NW_019942958.1:53341-54732 GCF_002910315.2 Salvelinus sp. IW2-2015
AGGAGATCTACTGTCCTGTGGGGTTTCATCCAACCCTCTTACAGGAGATCTACTGTCCTGTGGGGTTTCATCCAACCCTCTTACAGGAGATCTACTGTCCTGTGGGGTTTCATCCAACCCTCTTACAGGAGATCTACAGTCCTGTGGGGTTTCATCCAACCCTCTTACAGGAGATCCACAGTCCTGTGGGTGTTCAGTCCAATCCCAATTAAACACTGATTATACGAATTAGCTGCTCAACTAGACCTTAAAGAGCGACTGCCCATTAAAAAAAAAAAACGAAATCCTCTTGAAAACAGTCAGAAACATTTATTGTAGTGTCAAAATGAACTACAAAGTGAAAATAGGAGTCAGTCTGGTCTAAAACGGAGTTTGGATCCTCAGCGTGTCACAATGAGTAAATTAAGGTTTAGATTACAATGACACTATATATACAAAAGTATGTGGACACCCCTTAAAATGAGTGGCTTCAGCTATTTCAGCCACACCCGTTGCTGACAGGTGTATAAATTGAGCACACAGCCATGCAATCTCCATAGACAAGATGACTCCGACAGAGATGGTCGCCTCGCTTCGAGTTCTTAGGAAACTATGTACTTAGTTTTTAATGGATTATTTCTTACATTGTTACCCCAGGAAATATTAAGTCTTATTACATACAGCCGGGAAGAACTATTGGATATAAGAGCGACGTCAACTCACCAACATTACGACCAGGAATACAACTTTCCCGAAGCGGATCCTCTGTTCGGACCACCACCCAGGACAATGGATCTGATACCTGTAGCCCGACCCAAAACAACGGCGCCGCAGAAGGGGAAGATAGAGCGGCAGGCCCCCTGTTTCAGCATGACAATGCCCCCGTGCACAAAGCGAGGTCCATACAGAAATGGTTTGTTGCGATCATTGTGGAAGAAATTGACTGGCCTGCACAGTGTCCTGATCTCGACCTCATCGAACACCTTTGGGATGAATTTGAACGCCGACTGCGAGCCAGGCCTAATCACCCAACATCAGTACCTGACCTCACTAATGCTTTTATGGCTGAATGGAAGCAAGTCCCTGCAGCAATGTTCCAACATCCTAGTGGAAAGCCTTCCCAGAAGAGTGGAGGCTATTATAGCAGCAAAGGGGGGACCAACTCCATATTAATGCCCATGATTTTGGAATGAGATGTTCAACATGAAGGTGTCCACATACTTTTGGTCATGTAGTGTATGTTTAGCAGAGGTCTTCTGTGTATAAAAGGACACGGAAGGGTAAAAAAGCCACTAGCGACACACTTAGAGGTTCATCCAACACACTTAGAGGTTCATCCAACAACACACTTAGAGGTTCATCCAACAACACACTTAGAGGTTCATCCAACAACACACTTAGAGGTTCATCCA
>NW_019942958.1:55292-59326 GCF_002910315.2 Salvelinus sp. IW2-2015
GAGGTTCATCCAACGACACACTTAGAGGTTCATCCAACAACACACTTAGAGGTTCATCCAACAACACACTTAGAGGTTCATCCAACAACACACTTTGAGGTTCATCCAACAACACACTTAGAGGTTCTACGAGTGGTCTGAGACAGTAGGTAAATAACAACTCAGCTTTAAAACTGCAACATTTAAAAAATATATATATTATTTGGTATTATTTGACCCCCTTTTTCTCCCCAATTTTGTGGTATCCAATTGGTAGTAGTTACTGTCTTGTCTCATCGCTGCAACTCCCGTACGGACTCGGGAGAGGCGAAGGTCGAGAGACATGCGTCCTCCGAAACACAACCCAACCACTGCTTCTTGACACAACGCACATCCAACCCGGAAGCCAGCCGCACCAATGTGTTGGAGGAAACACCATACACCTGGCGACCTTGGTCAGCGTGTACTGTGCCCGGCCCGCCACAGGAGTCGCTAGTGCGCGATGAGACAAGGATATCCCTACCGGCCAAACCCTCCCTAGCTCGGACGACGCTGGGCCAATTGTCGCGGCCGCGGCCGGCTGAGACAGAGCCTGGGCTCGAACCCAGAATCTCTGGTGGCACAGCTAGTGCCTTAGACCACTGCACCACCCGGGAAACCCCCCAAAACTGCAACATTTTCTCTCAGCCTCTCAGTTGAAATGTGTAGAATTGCAGGAAGTTAACTGTTATCCCCCCCCCAAAAAAATGGGGCCTTGTGGAACTACGGTATACCCCTGCTTGTGTTTAGAATAACTGTGTAACTCTGCTTGACTACGTGTCCTGCAAGTCAAAACACGGTCCAAAAGGCCTAATTATTATTGCCTAATTACGCAAAGCCTCCATTACTGCAGCATAAGCCAATAAGCATGGGAGACTGAGAAGTCTATCCTCAGGTCCCCCCCCCCTCAGCCCTCAGTACACCTGTTAACTTTAGTCCCTGTGGCCATATTAGGTATTACTAAACACACTACTCAATAAAGGGATTGTTTTAGTTGTGTTTAGAGTGGTTGTGATTGTAATTCCTATCTGCCCACAGAGACTAAATAGAAGTGGATGACCTATAATCTCTTACTGCATTGGTCTATGCCTGTAACAACGTTCAGGGAAGGGTAACATACACAGACTTACCCTCCAGACTTAGGGACTTGAGCTCAGGGATGTTGAGAGGAGGGAAGTTGGTCAGTTTAGCGTTCTCACACGTCACAGTGACATCAGAGATATCACAACCTAGCGGGAGGGTGATCCCAGGTCTACGTACCACCACTCCTTTCCCATCCTCCTCTTCTCTGTCAGTGGGAGTGGCTAGGGGAGGAGGAAGGAGGTCCTCTTCGGTCGGCTCATCTGGAAACATTTGGAAAACATCTCCTCTCAGCAGCCACTCCATCTCCTCCTCTTCCTCCTCCTCTTCTTCCTCTTCCAGCTCTGCTAGTTCCCTCAGTTTCTCCTTCAGCTCCTCCTCATGTCTTCTCCTCTCCTCCTCCAGCTTCCTCTCCCGCTCCTTCATGGCTACCTCCTCCTTGAGTCTCCTTGCCTCCTCCTGCCTCCTCTCTTCCTTCTCCATTTGCAGCCTCTCCTCCTCGTGCCTCCTCTCCTCCTGCCGCCTCCGCTGTCTCTCCGCCTCCTCCTTCTGTTTCTTCCTCCTCTTTTCCTTCTTGAGAAGACGCTCCTCCTCCTCTCTATTCAGGAGCTCAATCTCGGCCTTGGTGCGGGTCACCACGGGGTCAAGGATTGGGTCAAGGTCAGGGGTCACAGAGTCAGGGTCGTAGGCTACTGGGGAATCGCCAGAGAAGTCAAGGACATCACCACGGGAAGCTGGCCCAGCCAATAAGAACCACAGAGTGTTATAGAGGAGGACGGAGAATGGAGGGAGGGGAAAGAGGGAAGCAGAAATGGCCCAGTGAGAATTTATGTCTCCATCAATGATCATTTAAAAGGTATTAACTGCTATTTCAGATGAGTTCTTGTTTTAATTAGTCATATGTACAGGATATGCATAGTATGTGTCATCCAATGAAATGCTCACTTGGAGGTTCCTTCTGGACAATGAAACAACAATAAGAAATAGTAAAAGATAAGAATACGACGTCAAGTCAACTGTCTCAGTAGAAAATAATAAACGTCATAGCATCAGTGTAATACAGGAAGGTACAATTTATAGAACAATATTTACACGTGTATTGGAGAAGGGGGGATGGGGGGTCGTGTATAAACTGAACTACTAGACCCTACATCACGATCCTGCACATCGTCTCTCTTTCCTTACTCCATTTGGTGCGACTGCCTCTCTCTCAGTGCAACCTCTCGCTCACTGCCTGCTTTGCCTGCTTGTGAAAAGGACTAGAGTCCGCGCCTCTCCTTTGTTTCTTCTCCTCTTTTCTTCTTGAGAGAGGAGCTCCTCAAGCCTCCTCTCTATTCAGTGAGCTCATTCGGTCCCGGTGGCGGAGTCAGCATTCTGACGAGGGGTCATGTGTATTTGGTACAAAGGTCAAGGGGTCACAGAGTCAAAGAAGGGTCGTGAGGGCCTACTGGGGGATACTCGCCGATGAGAGGCAAGCTCAAAGGAATCACTTAAACACTAAGGGGAAGCTAGGCACCCAGCTCTAGTGATGACTATCATCAGAGTGTTCAATAGAGCGAGTGAGGAGAATGTGAGTGAGGGGAAAGAGCGGAGGCAGAAATGGGCCACAGTGTTAGATGAAGTGTTGGTGAGGTCTCATCAAATGATCATAAACATGTAAAGAGCGCATGTTAAAACTGCGCTATAATAGTGAGATTAGTCTTTGGTTTTTACATATTAGTCATCTCCATGTACAGGTATAATCGGCATAGTAGTGTGTCCATTCCAATGATGCCTCAGAGCTTGGAGGGTTCCATTCTGGCAATGAAAACACAGATACGAATATATGGCTAAATATTAGTATAAAGAATAAAATTCGCCTCACGACTTCCAGTAATCTGTCCTCAGTAGACTAGATGATTTGCTGTGGCATACTTCATCCGCATCCTAGAGATCGCATAATTACTGGGCACTGCAGAATAGTAGGTATACACACAGAATTATCACTTTAGGTATTACGAAACACTATTATGCAGATATAGTCTCGTGAGTATAACAGAACACTTAATTTGGCACGGCAAAAGCCCCAAAGACCCACCGGTGTGTTTGGAAACAGCAAAGGGTGGGGATGGGGGGTCTCGTGGTAAAACGTGGCAGTTAATGAAGATCTGGAAGCAGCAGTTTGTGTATGTGTGTGTCATTGAGAGTGGTGTGGTGGGGGGGTGGGGGGGAGTGTAGCAGGTCGTGTGTGTGTGTGTGTGTGTGTGTGGTGTGTGTGTGTGTGTGGTGTGTGTGTGTGTGTGTGTGTGTGATTGCTCGTTGTGTGTGTGGTGTGTGTTTGTGTGTGTGTGTGTGTGATGTTGAGGAGTAGGGGGCGGGTTGTGATAGCAGTGTTGTGGTGTGGGTGTGTGTGTGTGTGTTGTGTTGGTGAGTGTGTGTGTGTGTGTGTTGTGTGTGTTTGTGTGGTGATGTTGTAGTGTGTGTGGTGTGTGTGTGTGTGGGTGTGTGTGGTGTGTGCTAGTGGTGATGTGTGTGTGTGTGTGTGTGTGGATTGTGCTGAGTGTCGTGTGTGTGTGGTGTGTGTGTGTGTCGTGGCTCGTGTGTGGTAGTTAATGTGTGCATATGTTCATGTGTTAAAACGACTAAGTGTGCAGATGAGTTCCTATGTGCATGATGGCTACAGGTTTTCCTTACATCAGTGTTCAGCACGTCTGCTAAAAACAGTACTGTACTTGTGAATTATGTTTAATGCCCTTTTTAGTGTCAAAGCTGTTTGGAAAAGTCTGCTGAAAACTTCAGCTGTTTTTGGTGGGATGGAGGGCATTAAATCACTTAATTACTCAGTTCTCATACGAATTTTGTGCGAGTTGTGTTCTGCGCAATAGTTTTTGGCCTGTCCTGTGTTGTGTTTATGGGCCCTGGTGAGGTATTGGGTGGTGCCTGCTTGTGGGTGTTTA
>NW_019942958.1:59351-88835 GCF_002910315.2 Salvelinus sp. IW2-2015
TTTACAACTGAGCCAGTTTAATAAGATCTGAAAAGCAGCAGTGTGATGTCTGAAGGAGAGGTAGGGGGGCGGGGTGTAGCAGGTGTGGTGTGTGTGTGTGTGTGGTGGTGATAGTGCTGTGTGTGTGTGTGTGTGTGTGTGTTGTGTGTGGTGATGTGTGTGGTGTGATGTGTGTGTGGGTGTGTGTGTGTGTGTGGTGTGTGTGGTGTGTGCCATGTGGGATGTGTGTTGTGTGTCGGATTGTGCTAGGTGTCGTGTGTGTGTGGATGTAGTGGTCGAGTGAAGGTACAGATAAGATGAGATAACTTTAAGGCTGACTTGTGTGATGACTGGGTGGTTCTGGTAAGGCAGGTTGCAGGTGCGTTGAGCGCGTGTGTGTTGTGTCAAGTAACGTTGTGGTGAACTGGTGGTCTTGCTGGGTTTTTGTGTCACCTCAAGTGCCGTGTTTTCGCTATGGTGTTTATCAAGATTGTGTGTGCACCCTATCAAAGGAATACTGCCTAGGCCAACATGACACAATCGTGTGGGGAGAATGTGCTGATCCCCAGTAGGATGATGTGCTTTCGCACGCGTGTGTAGTCGCTATGAGCTCCCGTGACGAATTTGCAGGCTTTCGTGGATGTGCAAATGGTGGGGTGCAACTCAATGATTAGAAGTGTTCCTCAATTTTTTGCTACACTGTCATGTGTGGTGTGGTATCTAGTGATCTCCAATCAGGTTACTAAGGTGAGGAAGATGTCAAGAGGTGCCATAGAGTTGTTCACTGCCAGCATTTTCCATTCATTTCTCTTTGTGAAACATTCCCATCTGACACAAGTCTATCCAGAGTTTATCAAGGCGAGATCATGCTATAATGAAGAAGTCTTAGGGAAACATGAGAGTGAGGAGTGAAACCTATAATCTTAATATGATCCCATTTTAGATCGAGTGAAAATAGCCATTGAGTTATATAAGATCGCACTAAAGACAACATTCTGCCCTGTTACTATGGGTGGGATGGCATCGCAGAAAAATTAACATAATTAAGTTGTATTAATTAAAACAATCTTTTCAGTTTTTGGCCAGGGAGTTACTTTGTGGCACCCGTCTGTGTTTTACTCTGCGCTGGGTGTGTTGAATTGTTTTAGGCCTGACAACTGCATGTGATGGTTTATGCGTGTGCACATGCCTCGAGTTGTGCATTTTGCCCTTGCGGACTGGACTGCGGATGCTAATTGGGCCTAGCCTGGTGTTAATTAGTGAGAGAGTCCCCTGCCGATCTGGTATGAGTGTTGATGATTTATGCCTTGCTGCATTGTGTTTTTTCGGCTACAGATGCCCATTTTTCTCGATAATAACCAACAATGTCTGGAAACTTCAAAGTTCAATAACAAAACGCGAAACTAACCTGATATAAGAAATAAGTTCCAAAACTGTCGTTCTCATATCTGCCTGAATTAACATAACAGCTTTGTCATATATTAAGTAACTAAGATAAAAACAAAACAACACATCATATCCTACCTCAGAAAAAAACTTAGTTCCAGAATTGATGAAGTATTGAGGTCTCATCTCACCAAACACTGCTGTGAAAAGCATTTATGAGTCCTTATGACAAAAGACCATGCAGCAGCTATCGTGCGGTAAGTAATTACCTGAATGACAAATGAGAGTAAATATACTTGAAGATACAAATGACACGTATTCTATCCCCAAGTTCTAAACTATCCTCTGCTCCCAATAGAAACCCATATGTTCCACATAGGAGCGAAGAGACTAAGAAAGTTATGCAAAAATACCTTTCTCGTGACCTTTACAAGTACCCTAGTGAAAGGTAAGTAGCCGTCGACCTGGCTTTCACAATCTACCAGTTCTGTGATTATCATTGATTATCATCATTCCAAAGTGCAAATACCAACAAAGCATTCTCTTACCAAAAACAGTGTTAAACTAGGCCCTCCCGGTGGGCGTATAGCGGTCTAGGGCACTGCCATCGCAAGTGCTAGCTGCGCCACCAGGAGTCTCTGGTTCGCGCCCAGCCTCTGTCGCAGCTGGCCGCGACCGGAGTCTGTGGGGCGACGCACAATTGGCTAGCGTCGTCCGGTATAGGAGGTTTGGCCGCGTTAGGATTATCCTGTGTCTCATTGTGCTCCAGCACTCCTGCCGCGACCGGGCGCAGTGCGCGCTAACCGAGGGGGCCGGCCGTGCACGGTGTGTTTTCCTCCACACATTGGTCGCTGGTGCCGGTTGAGGCGCGCTGTTTATGAAGAAGCAGTGGGCTTGGTTGGGTTGTGCTTCGGAGGACTGCATGGCTAATCGACCTTTGTTCTCTCCCGGAGCCCCGTACGGGAATTTAGCGATGAAACAAGATAGTTAATTTACAATACGATTGGATACCACGAAAAATTGGGAAGAAAAGGGATAATGTTTTTAAAACAAAATAAAAAAAAACAGTGTTAAAAACTCGTTCTGATTCACAATTACCTACAGTATATGTGAAGATGTCAATCATTTTCCAAGTTGAGGACTTAGAATATTGATTATCTGTTCACACCCTGATTCTGTTTCACCTGTCTTTGTGTATTGTCTCCACCCTTCCTCCAAGCGTGTCGTCCATCATCCCATCTTCATATTTCTTGTTTTTGTGAAAAGCCTACCAGCGTTTGTTCCCCTAGCTCCCTGTCTGTTCGTTGCTCACTGTTTTCTATCCTTCCCCGTTTTTACCGTTCCTGCCTGCCCTGACCTTAAGACTGCCTCCCGTTCTGGACCTTTTGTATCCTCTCTGGGATTTACTGAACCTCTGTCTGCCTTTGACCTGTCGTTTGCCCGCCTCGGTTATTAGGAAGATAAACGTTTATTTCTATTTACACTGTCTGCATCTGGGTCAGTACCTAAAACCGATATTATTCATTAATCAATGCGATTGACAGGTGGTGCTGTCACCTACCATCTTACAAGCCATTGACTTCGTAATGGCTACGGCGACTGTTGCCCCGACACGTGTGGTACCAGTATGCAGCCTCAGCTATCCAACTGATCTGACTATGGGGTACGACATCGAGCACATCCCTGGCCAAGATCATGCGAACATCTCAATACACACCCCCCTTTACGATCAATGCCTACGAGAGCCAGCCACATCAGCCTCCATAGACATCAGCTCGACAAAATAACTAAGATACCCGGTCCCTTCATGCACTTATCAACACCCCTCTCCCATGGCCTGCCTGGGTGTTTTGGCCTGCCTGGGTGTTTTGGCCTGCCTGGGTGTTTTGGCCTGCCTGGGTGTTTTGGCCTGCCTGGGTGTTTTGGCCTGTCTGGTTAAATAACCAGGTGGTAAATTAGTTCATAAACGAATAAGATAGAGAGTTCCAAACCTCAATGCCAATAACAGCTAGTTTTGTAAAAAAGAATGAGTTCCCAACTGACTTGCCTAATTAAAGAAAAAAATACACGTTTTCAGTTTTCCCCTCCCCCACTCAGAAAGTCCTAGAAAAAAAATTGTTTGAGAAATTGTTCTTTGCGAAGAAGCAATTTTTATTGATTTCTGACTTTTTAATTTAAAACAATCACAGTAAGGTACTTAATTGTTACCTAGAAATGATTGGATATTGAGATTTTTTTTTTTAAACTGCATTGGACCTTTAAACTAAGTTAAGCTAGATAATGATACCCTTTAACCCAACCACGTCATTAAGACAAAACACCACCTACCTGTGTCCATGCAGACAGGGCAGCACTCGCCAGAGGGGGTGTAGGGGAAGTGACATCGTTGACGAGGACATGTGACCTCGTCACACAGCACCTGCCCTCCGCTACACAGACAGGTAACACACGGCTTGGGGGACCAGACGGCCTGCTCAAACATGGTGATGCCCTGGTARACACACTGGCCCTTTTTACCTGCGGGAGAGACGGGGAAGGGCAGGTTTGTTAGGAGATGCTAGGTGACACATGGCTTGGGCGACCGGCGGCCTGCTCCTACCATAGAGATGTATAGAGATCTCTACTTGGAAATAACATTTTTTTGCATGAACATTGCCATCAAAGATATTAATAACTAACACAAGATAATTCATATGTGTCGTTTCCAATGGGAGCACATGAAGCACAGTGGGCAAAACAATCAAGTCGGTTAGGGAATGCCTTCTCTGTGCACGTGTGCAATAACTATAGGTCGCCTTTGAACTCCTTGTAAACAATGCTATTTTTTAAAACTTTGGCAAAGGGTCAATTCCTACAAAACTTTGTGCACTTTGTGTGTAACAGATCCTAGTTTTGGGAACAGAAAACTGCGAGAAAAATCGTCAGAATGTCGGCCCAATTCCATCTCGCTCCATACTCTCCCACGGCCGGCCACTGGGCTTCCTCTCCTCAACACGGAAAATCCAACCAGATGTTTCAGATTTATACATCCGTTGAAACATCTGGCTCCTTGTTCTGTCTGTGTTGCCATTGAGGGCTTCCACCATTTTAAAGTAGTTAACTGGGTGGGGATTCCTATTGGTTGGGAGGCGTCAGCCAATGATCAGAGCATTGTCTTCTGTAAGTAAGCGTGACAAATAACATTTGATATGATTCTAATTGGTTTGCCTAGTTTGGAAATGGCTTTAAACTATATACTGCCATCTAGTGGTCACAATAAATACATGACAAAAGACCTGGTTCAATATACCCTCAATGGAGCTGCCCATACTGTCACACATGCCATAATGGCACAGATACAAATGTTGAGACCTCTTTCCTTCTCTACGACTCCAACATGCTGAGGCCTTGGCATACATATGCCCTTCTTAGCTGGGGGAGGGAAAGAGAGAAGGGGGGAAACGGGAGAGACAAAGAGAGGAGAGAGAAACATGGTGATGCTCCGGTACACACTTTGGCCCTTAGTTCTTACCTGGAGGGAGAGACGGGGCAAGGCAGAGGGGCTGATACCTGGAGGGAGAGACGGGGCAAGGCAGAGGGGTTGATACCTGGAGGGAGAGACGGGGCAAGGCAGAGGGGTTGATACCTGGACGTAGGACGGGGGCAGAGGGGCTGATACCTGGAGGGAGAGACGGGGGCAGAGGGGCTGATCCTGGAGGGGAGAGACTGGGGCCAAGGCCAAGAGGGGTTGATAGCCTGGAAGGGAGAGACGGGGCAAGGCAGAGGGGTTGTACCTGGAGGGAGAGACGGGGGCAGAGGGTTGATACCTGGAGGGGAGACGGGGCAGAGGGGCTGTATACCGTGGAGGGAAGAGACGGGCAGAGGGGTTTGGATACCTGGAGGGAGAGACGGGGCAGAGGGCTGATACCTGGAGGGAGAGACGGGGCAAGAGGGGCTGATTACCTGGAGGGAGGAGACGGGGCAGATGGGGCTGATACCTGGAGGGAGGAGCGGGGCAAGGCAGAGGGTTTGATACCTGGAGGGAGAGACGAGGGCAGAGGGGTTTGGATACCTGGAGGGAGAGACGGGTGCAGAGGGGCTTGATCTGGAGGGGGAGACGGCGCAGAGGGGTTGATACCTGGAGGGAGGAGAACGGGCACAGGCAGAGGGGTTGAATCCCTGGAGGGAGAGACGGAAAAGGGGTTGATACCGGGAGGGAGAGACGGGGCAGAGGGGCTGATACCTGAGGGAAGACGGGGCAGAGGGGGCTGATACTGGAGGGAGAGACGGGGCAGAGTGGGTTGATACTGCTGGACGGGAGAGACGGGGCAGAGGGGTTTGATACGCCCTGGAGGGAGAGACCCGGGGCAGAGGGTTGATACGCTGGAGGGAGAGGACGGGGCAGAGGGGCTGGATACCTGGAGGAGAGACGGGGCAGAGGGGTGATACTGGAGGGAGAAGACGGGGCAGAGGGCTGATACCCTGGAGGAGAGACGGGGCAGAGGGCGCGATACCTGGAGGGGAGAGGACGGGCAGGGAGGGGCTTGATACCTGGACGGGAGAGAACAGGGCAGAGGGGCTTGATACTTGGAAGGGAGAGAACGGGGCAAGAGGCAAGGGTTGATAACTGGAGGGAGAGACGGGCAGAGGGGTTGATACCTGGAGGGAGAGACGGGGCAAGAGGGGCTGATACCTGGAGGGAGCGACGGGGCAGAGGGGCTGATCCTGGAGGGAGAGACGGGCAGAGGGTTGTACCAGGGGGGGGGGGGGGGGGGGGGGGGGGGGGGGGGGGGGGGGGGGGGGGGGAGGGAGAGACGGGGCAAGGGCAAGGGGCTGATACCTGGAGGGAGAGACCGGGCAGGCAGAGGGGTTGGAATACCTGGAAGGGAGAGACGGGGCAAGCACAGGGGTTGATACCTGGAGGGAGAGAACGGGGCAGAGTGATACCTGGGAAGGGAGAGTAGGGGCAAGGGCAGAGGGGTGATACGCTGGAGGGAGCACGACGGGGCAGGCAGAGGGCAGTTGATACCTGGAGGGAAGACGGGGCAAGGCAGAGGGGTGATACGTGGAGGGAGAGACGGGCTAAGGCAGAGGGGATTGATACTGGAGGGAGAGAGCGGGGCAAGGGCAGAGGGGGGATAGCCTGGAGGGAGAGCGGGGGCAAGTGGGGAGTGGGGGGTGTGGGGGGGGGTTGATGACCTAGGAGGTTGAGAGACGGGGCAAGGCAGAGGGGCTTGATACCTGGAGGGAGAGACGGGGCGAGAGGGCTGCTACCTGGAGGGAGAGATCGGGGCCAGTAGGGGCTGATACCATCGAGAGGGAGGACGGGGCAAGGCAGAGGGGGTTGATACCTGGGGGAGAGACGGGGCACGAGAGGGTGTGATACGCTGGAGGGAGAGACGGGGAGAGGGTTGATACGCTGGAGGAGAGACGGGGCAGAGGGGCTGATACCTGGAGGGAGAGACGGGGCAAGCAGGGGGTTGATACCTAGGAGGAGAGACCGGGGCAGGAGGGGCTGAATAGCCTGGAGGGAGAGACGGGGCAGAGGGGTGTGATTACTGGAGGGAGAGACGGGGCAGAGGGGCTTGATACCTGGAGGAAGAGACGGGCAAGGAGAGGGGTTGTACCTGGAGGTAGAGACGGGGGCAAGGGCTATTGAGGGGAGCGGGCAGCTGATACTGGAGGGAGAGAGCGGGACGGCAAGAGAGAGAGAGAGGGCCAGAGCGAGAGAGAGAGAGAGGGCCAGAGAGAGAGAGAGGACCAGAGAGAGAGAGAGAGAGGACCAGAGAGGGCCAGAATTAAAGAGGGGGAGAGAGGGCCAGAGAGTGAGAGAGAGCGGGCCAGGGAGAGGAAGACAGAGAGAGAGGTGTGGTGGTGAACCAACCCGGGATGACATTGTAGTTAGACTGTCTCTCGTCAACACTCTTGTATGACTCAATGAAAATAGACTCTCCATCGTCTCCTCTGGCGTTGGCCGGAAGGCTCCCCAGCCTCGTCAGACCCAGGGGCGTTTGAGATCGCTGATTGTCCCTGTTCCCCCTGGCTCTCCCCTGCCCAGGCCCTCCTGCCTTCCTCCTCTTCCCCCATTCTAGCTCTCCTCGCTGGCGCTGGTTGAACTCCGGGCCCCCTGGTTCCCCTGGCCCTCTCCTCCTCCTCCCCTGGCCAGCCAGCACTCTCTGGTCCTGGGCCCCATCTTCAGCTCCAGACACCTCCAAATACAGGTAGACCAGGAGCGATAGAGAGAACAGAACCCAGGGCTCCATAGAGGCTCAGGAGAAAGTCAGGCTAGTCTGTAGAGTAGAGAGAGTAGAGTATTACTTTATTAAGCCCAATTTGCGAAATTCTTTTATCCCAGCATGCATCGTCAATGAATTACAAAAATGACAAGACATGCAACAATGACCAACACATGATTAAAAAATACAAAATCATACGAAGACCCATGCACCATAGTATCCCTAAAAGTCTGATTCCAGTGTTGTTTTCTATCCTACTCTGAGGAAAACAGGCAATATCTTCCAATAGGAAGACCTCATAAAACAATCAATCAATTACACTCATTAAAAAGCTTCATGGCTGTAAAACATTGGAACGAGGGGTTTAGACGCCGGTAAAGCCCTTGATATAGAGAGCTGTCGGACACTGCATACCAAATGGCACCCTATTCACTATATACAGTGGGGAGAACAAGTATGTGATACACTGCCGATTTTAAGAACAGGAGGGCTTCTTAAAGAAAAACTAACAGGTCTGTGAAAGCCGGAATTCTTACTGGTTGGTAGGTGATCAAATACTTATGTATATATGCAATAAAATGCAAATTAATTACTTAAAAATCATACAATGTGATTTTCTGGATTTTTGAAGTGTACCTATGATAAAAATTACAGACCTCTACATGCTTTGTAAGTAGGAAAACCTGCAAAATCGGCAGTGTTTCAAATACTTGTTTTCCCCACTGTAGTCCTATTCCCCATAGGGCTCTGGTCAAAAGTAATGCACTATATAGGGAATAGGGTGCCATAGGGCTCTGGTCAAAAGTAGTGCACTATATAGGGAATAGTGTACCATAGGGCTCTGGTCTAAAGTAGTGCACTATATAGGGAATAGGGTGCCATTTGGGATGCTCACCATAATGTGCAGTTTCCACATGCTATACTTCCATAATAACAAGCCTCTGGTCTCTAGTCCCAGTCAGACAGACAGTAGAATATGTGAACAACTACAAATACCTAGGTGTCTGGTTAGACTGTAAACTCTCCTTCCAGACTAACATTAAGCATCTCCAATCCAACATTAAATCTAGAATCGGCTCCCTATTTCACAACAAAGCATCCTTCATTCATACTGCCAAACATACCCTTGTAAAACTGACTATCCTACCGATCCTTGACTTGCCATTTACAAAATAGCCTCCAACACTCTACTCAGCAAATTGGATGCAGTCTATCACAGTGCCATCCGTTTTGTCACCAAAGCCCCATATACTACCCACCACTGTGACCTGTATGCTCTCGTTGGCTGGCCCTCGCTACATATTCGTCGACAAACCCACTGGCTCCTGGTCATCTATAAATCTATGCTAGGTAAAGTACCCCCTTATCTCAGCTCACTGGTCACCATAGCAGCACCCACCCGTAGCATGCGCTCAAGCAGGTATAGTTCACTGGTCACCCCCAAAGCCAACACTCCCTTTGGCTGCCTTTCCTTCCAGTTCTCTGCTGCTAATGACTGGAACGAATTGCAAAAATCACTGAAGCTGGACTCATATCTCCCTCACTAACTTTAAACATCAGCTGTCAGAGCAGCTCACAGATCATTGCACCTGTATGTAACAGTATAACTTTAGACCGTCCCCTCGAACCAGGGACCTTCTGCACACATCAACAACCGTCACCCACGAAGCGTCGTTACCCATCGCTCCACAAAAGCCGCGGCCCTTGCAGAGCAAGGGGCAACACTACTTCTAGGTTTCAGAGCAAGTGACGTAACTGATTGAAACGCTACTAGTGCGTACCCGCTAACTAGCTAGCCATTTCACATCCGTTACATGTACACAGCCCATCTGTAAATAGCCCACCCAACTACCTCATCCCCATATTGTAATTTATTTTTTTGCTCCTTTGCACATTCATCTTCTGCACATCTATCACTCCAGTGTTTAATTGCTAAATTTTAATTATTTCGCTTCTATGGCCTATTTATTGCCTTACCTCCCTTATCTTACTCCATTTGCACACTGTATATAGATTTTTCTATTGTGTTATTGACTGTACGTTTGTTTATTCCATGTGTAACTCTGTGTTGTTTGTGTCACACTGCTTTGCTTTATCTTGACCAGGTCGCAGTTGTAGATGAGAACTTGTTCTCAACTGGCCTACCTGGTTAAATAAATAAACAATTAGGGAGAGCGCGTCATCAAAGCGAGACGTTTGTTGTTGAATGCTGAAACCTAAAGACCTCGATTTAAAAGCTGACAGTGTTTTTATATACTTTTATTTTATTTTGAATCCTGCGGCTCTGTTGTTGCTGTGAGCGCTGCTATCTGTCCCGGCGCTGCAGGAGCTGTGTTTACTTTGCTTGGTTCCGGGACGATGTGGACCTCGCTGACTTTAAATGTAGCAATTGCTTACTTTCAGAGGACTACGTGAGAGAAGTGGCTACTCTTAGCAAGCAAGTAGCAAACCTACACAAGCTACTAGGGAACCCACACCCGCATACTTTATGTTTTATCCCAGTAGCCGGACGCCGCTCTGGTCTGGTGGAAGTTTAGGTGCAGTGTCGGCTCTTCACAGCCGACTGGCCGGTGCTCAGCAGGGTTCCTTCCCCGAAGGGGTCTCCCCCTTCCCTGGAGAACGGTGCTGTTCTCGACCCAACCAACCAGCCATGGAGGTACGTCACTCGCCGTGGAAGTCGAAGAACGCATCCTCTGGCAACGGGGGTCTCCATGGAGATGTTGAGCCCGGATCTGACACAGACCAGAAACAGCTTTGCCGCCCTGGATCCAGAGGTTCCGGTGGCTTCTTCCTTGGGGGCTTCCCATTCAAGATCGGATCCGGAGGTACCTGCATCTTCGTCCTCTTTTCGGTCTCTCCCTCCGGTGGCTTCTACCTTGGGTACAGATCCTCGGAGCGCTCACCCTCATCAGACCATGAGGCTGCCCGAGAGACCGGCCCATTCAACATCACCAGCTGTCATCATAGACAGCTCTATGGTGAAAAACATCTCGGTTCCCAAGGCAAAAACCTTGTGCTACTCAGGAGCACGAGTACAGGACATCACAAGGCTGCTTCCTACTGTTCTACCCAGGAGCACGAGTACAGGACATCACAAGGCTGCTTCCTACTGTTCTACCCAGGAGTCAGTACAGGACATCACAAGGCTGATTCCTACTGTTCTACCCAGGAGCACGAGTACAGGACATCACAAGGCTGATTCTGATGCCGGGAGCTGACACTGTCGTAGTTCATGTGGGGTTAAACCACATCAGGAGGGCTAGCTCGGAACATTTGAAAATTGATTTTAAAGAACTGATTTTATCTTTAAAAGACACCAAAAAATGGCCAATCATTTCAGGTCTGGTACCATCGTTGGGCCGCGGGTGTGAAAGATTCAGCAGACTGCTGGCATTACACACCTGGCTAAAAGACTGTAGCTCTGCTGGAGTCACTTATATTGATAACTTTGACACTTTCTGGAAACAGAAGATACTCTACAGGAATGACGGAGTCCATCCAAATCATCTTGGCTCCTGGACTCTGTCCACGCATTTCAAGGCTGCGTTGAAACAATGACAGTTCGATGATCCAAGACCAACTCAGTTAATCCCTCCCATTGTGACAATGAGTTGTCATAATGCTGCATCAAATGTACCTGATCTTAGGTGCATTGACAAACACAATGTAAGAAACATCATTTATGTGCCCCTAAATGCCCTGAATACCTCTGTTTATCCTACAGCTATATGCAGTAATCATGTGTCTATAAACCAGAGTTACACTGTTAGCACTGAGGCGGTGTGCCCTAGTAGGAAGACCACTTTATGCAGCTCACCCTGCACTATCAGCTCCAATGTAAATAACATGAGTAAGTCTACCTCTGATAAGCTCTCAGTAAATCATTAAAAACAATCAAGCAACCCAGGAAAGTGCTAAAAATAGCCCATATTAACATATGTAGCCTAAGAAACAAGGTCCATGAAGTCAATAACTTGCTTGTAACAGAGGACATTCATATTCTGACTATCTCTGAAACTCACTTAGATAATACCTTTGATGATACAGTGGTAGCAATACATGGTTATAACATCTACAGAAAAGACAGAAATGCCAACGGAGGCGGTGTTGCGGTCTATATTCAGAACCACATTCCTGTAAAGATTAGAGACGATCTGATGTTAAATACTGTTGAAGTAATATGGCTACAGGTTCATCTGCCTCACCTAAAGCCCATTCTGGTGGGACGCTGCTATAGACCACCAAGTGAAAACAGTCAGTATCTGGATAACATGTGTGAAATGCTTGATAATGTATGTGATATCAACAGAGAAGTATATTTTAATATTGACTGACTATCATCAATCATTCAAACTGTAACCAATGTCTGTTCAGGTTGTCAGTCAACCTACCAGGATAGTTACAAACAGTACAGGAATTAAATCAACAACATGTATTGATCATATCTTTGTGATCAGACAAATTATGCTACCCTCTGCCTATTGGCTACTTAGCTTTAAGCCTGTCTCAAAATACAACACTGCCCCTTTAAGACAAAAAAAAGCTTTTTACCTGACTTGCTTTTTTTTCTTCTTACAAGAGCATGTTTTGTGCTCTCGTAAGAAGCAGTCACTCCCCTATTGCTGACTACAAATGATCTATAACTGGGCTAATAACTCACTAACTAGCAAAGGATAAGAACAAAATGTGCACACATGGCTACATGCAGCTCTCGCTTCGACCTCAAAACAAGCTCATCTAATCACGACCGCTCATGCTGTAAACACAGTCCAGTTCAAAGTAAATGGCACAGATCCATATATGACAATGGCCTATTTGCAGGTCTACTGCAGCTCTTATTGGTTATATGGCACTGGTCTCTGTAGAGTACGGGCTGAGTCATGCATGTCAATGCAATATAACCCTACTCCGATGCGTTCTGCCTACAACAAAATCTCTTGCATAGTTCGTTTTGTTGCATTGAAAGTGGCTAAAATTGTATTGATTCGATTACAATTTCCACAGTAAAGGGAAACATTGATAGAGTTAACAGGGAAAACTCTAGAACAGTAAAGATGATGTTTTGAGTCAAAATGCAAGCTGAGATCAACCGTTCAGATTATTGTTTTTACATGATTTAGAAAACGGAAGCCTACTGCAACAAAATCAGTACTGTAGCAATGAGGTTTGAGCAGTAAGCTACAGGCCCACTACATTATCACTGCATATTGGCTATGCTTGAATTGCCCTGCCTATACATTGTTGTTCGGGCCAAATGTTTTAATTATATTTCAAAATTTGAGGTAGGCTATATGATCACACCGGTAATAGATTCGTTGGTGTATTACTTGTGAAGCACGGCTGAGTGAGCATACATTTAAATATTAAAAAAGACCCAAGCCATTAATAAAACAACATCCATCCCGTCAACAGCTGTTAGTTAATACAGGATCTACATCCATCCTGTCACCTAGACAACAGCTGTTAGTTAATACAGGATCTACATCCATCCTGTCACCTAGACACCAGCTGTTAATACAGAATCTACATCCATCCTGTCACCTAGACAACAGCTGTTAGTTAATACAGGATCTACATCCATCCTGTCACCTAGACAACGCTGTTAATACAGGATCTACATCCATCCTGTCACCTAGACAACAGCTGTTTAATACAGGATCTACATCCATCCTGTCACCTAGACAACAGCTGTTAATTACAGATCTACATCCATCCTGTCACCTAGACAACAGGCTGTTAATACAGGATCTACTCCATCCTGTCACCTAGACAACAGCTGTTAATACAGGATTTACATCCATCCTGCTCACCTAGACAACAGCTGTTAATACAGGATCTACATCCATCCTGTCACCTAGACAACAGCTGTTAATACAGGATTACATCCATCCTGTCACCTAGACAACAGCTGTTAATTACAGGATCTACATCCATCCTGTCACCTAGACAAACAGCTGTTATACAGGATCTACATCCATCCTGTCACCTAGACAACAGCTGTTAATACAGGAGATCTACATCCATCCTGTCACCTAGACAACAGCTTAGCTTTAATACAGGATCTACATCCATCCTGTCACCTAGACAACAGCTGTTAATACAGGATCTACATCCATCCTGTCACCTAAGACAACAGCTGTTAATACAGGATCTACATCCATCCTGTCACCTAGACACAAGCTGTTAAATACAGGATCTACATCCATCCTGTCACCTAGACAACAGCTGTTAATACAGGATCTACATCCATCCTGTCACCTAGACAAACAGCTGTTTAATACAGGATCTACATCCATCCTGTCCACCTAGACAACAGCTGTTAATACAGGATCTACATCCATCCTGTCACCTAGACAAACAGCTGTTAATACAGGATCTACATCCATCCTGTCACTCTAGACAACAGCTGTTAATAAGGATCTAACTCCATCCTGTCACCTAGACAACAAGCTTTGATACTAAGTGATCTACATCCTGCCTGTTCACCTAGACTAACTAGCTGTTAAATACAAGGATCTAATATCCATCCTAGTACGCCAGACAACAAGCTGTGTATAAGATCTACATCCATCCTGTACACTAGACACAGCTGTTTTAATACAGGATCTACATCCATCCTGTCACCTAGACAACAGCTGTTAATACAGGATCTACATCCATCCTGTCACCTAGACAACAGCTGTTAATACAGGATATACATCCATCCCGTCACCTAGACAACAGCTGTTAGTTAATACAGGATCTACAATTATCCTGCATTTGAAAACAGCTTCTACAACAAAGACCTGTATTCCTTGAACAAGCCGTATGGCTTCAGCTGTTTAACGTAGATGTTTGATTTCGTCAGCTCTTGCTTCAATGAAGAGGTGGTCTCTGCAAAAAAGCTGTGTTGAGCTTTAGCTCTGAGGCAAAGGAGAATCAGTCCTGTTGAGGATTGGGCTTTATTTACTCCAAACTAGTTTGTATTGTAAACATATACTGGGATATCTCAACTGTTTCCTCAACCTTCCCAGGAGACCATCCTTCAACAGAATACCAGTACTGTTAACTCAGTGTTTAGTCATAAATAGTCCCTGGCATTGAAACATTAAAACCCCCTTCTTTGTCCAAAATGCCACCATATTCCTTATATAGTGTACTACTTTTGAAGGGAATAGAGTGCCCTTTGGGACACAAAAACCTCCCTCCATCCACTCAGAGGGGAGAAGAGAGGAGGGGAAAGAGAGGGAGAAGAGAGGAGGGGAAAGAGAGGGAGAAGAGAGGAGGGGAAAGAGGGAGAAGAGAGGAGGGGAAAGAGGGTGAAGAGAGGAGGGGAAAGAGGGTGAAGAGAGGAGGGGAAAGAGAGGGTGAAGAGAGGAGGGGAAAGAGGAGGGGAAAGAGAGGAAAACATTGTGATTAACATGACCCTCTGGATGACTAGGCTCACATGGAGGAACTCTATACAAACAGGGGAGGGAGGGAGGGAGGGAGAAATACAGAGCTGACTAAAATAGAAAATAACCTCGAGGAGAGGATGAGACACTGAACGAGGCCATTTTTAGACTGTAATAATGAAAATCCATGACATAGTTGTCCTCTGGAACAGTCTTTTTCAAGGCTGTAACAACTATCTTTAAAAAACAATTTACTTATAAATGTTTTAGTTAAGTCTTACGAAATAGTTGGATATGATGTAATGCCGACAGGATTTGTTGACAACATCAGAAGGAAAAAGACTTGAAGTTATTTGATTAAAACAGCTTCTAACAGAAAGAAACAGGAAGTGACTTTTAAAGCTGTTTTACTAACATTGCAGTGAACTAAAAGGTGATGCCCATCGCTTACATGAAAACAGAATACGCTCCAGACAGGACAAGGATCAATAGGAGCCTCACAACACAGTACACAACCCTCACTGCAGCCACATCAAAACTCCAACACAGTAAACTTAATGACTAGCGACAACCAGAAAGCTAAATAAAAGCCAAATGAGAAGTGAGACAACCCAGTATACTTTACCGGAGGTTCGCAGGCAGGCTGTCTGTACGGTGCAAGGCCAAGTAATTCCTTCCCTCTCCCAAGACAGATGTAGGACAGTGTGCTCTACTCTGCCAAGCAGATAAAAGTTTTAAAAACAGACGGAGAGACGGAGAGGGAGAGGAGCCTGCTCTGCTACGCTCATAGAAGCCTGGGGAAGCCAGCCTAGCGGCAGTCAGAGTCTGAAAGCTAAAAACAGGGAGAGGTTACAAGACAGTGTAATGAGTTAGAGAGAGAGAGGTTACTTACAAAACAAGACAGTGTTATCGGTAAGAGAGAGAGAGAGAGGTTACTTACTAGACAGTGTAATGGGTTAGAGAGAGAGATTAAGGTTAACTTACAAAACAAGGACAAGTGTTTTATTTCGGTAAGACGAGAAGAGGTTACTACATGAACAGTGTAGATGGTTAGAGAGAGAGTAGGTTACTTACAAAACAAACGACAGTGTAATCGGGTAGTAGAAGAAGGTTCTACTAGACAGGTAGATGGGTTAGAGAGAGAGGTTACTGAACTAACAGTGGTAATGGTTACGAGAGAGTTACTTACTAGACAGTGTAAGGGTTTAGAAGAGAGGTTTACTTTTAACTAGACAGTGTAATGGGTTAGGAGAGGTTCACTTACTAGACAGTGTAATGGGAGAGAGAGAGGTTACTTACTAGACAGTGGTATGGGTTAGAGAAGAGGTTACTTACTAGACAGTGTAATGATTTTTGGGATTCCAAATTGAGCAGCAGCTGCTGAAAAAATGAGCTCCTACAAATATTGAAATTTCATGGTTATTAGAGTGAAGTACATTGGAAAAAAGCAAAAGGAAAACTGCTAAAGACTGAATTGGAGACAAACAAGGCAACAAACAAAGAGAAGATAGGCTTTGGAAAAAGTACATTTTTAATAAAATTGTTAGTATCTTAGCTAGCTGAATTGTTTACCAGTTGCTAAGCTTTGCTAGGGGACTCTCCTGGAAGAAGCTAGCTAGCTAACACAAAGATAAACAAAGAAAACTAGTTAACAGAAGAAAGGAAAGACAAAATAAGTACAGAAGAAAAAGGACACATCAAAGTGAAACTGTCCTCTAAAGACACAAGAGACAATAGTACAAGAAACAACCTTCTATTGCGTTTATATTCTATTTCTATAGCTTCTTCAAGGTTCCAAGATGCGTAGCATCAGACGTCCTTGTGTCCTCGTCTTGTCCCGTTATATATGTTTTGTATCTTTTGTCCTTTTCTTCACATATCTTTTAATATATTTTTCTAAAAACTTAACTTCAAAACACTTTCCTGCAACCCGCCTCACAAATGTGGTGCGGATAAAAAAGAATTCTGAAAAAGTATATTCAACACGTATCCGAAATCCACAACAGAAGCTAGCCAGATAAGTTAACCAGAAGTTAACCAGCTCACTAGCTAACGTTAGTATTCAGCTAGGGACAGACGGCCCATCTCAGTATGGAGGGACAGACAGCCCATCTCAGGGTGGAGGGACAGACGGCCCATCTTAGGGTGGAGGGACAGACGGCCCATCTCAGGGAGGGACAGACGGCCCATCAGTATGGAGGGACAGACGGCCCATCTCAGGATGGAGGGACAGAACAGCCCATCTCAGGATGGAGGGACAGACGGCCCATCTCAGGATGGAGGGACAGAGCGCCCATCTCAGGATGGAGGGACAGACGCCCATCTCAGAATGGAGGGACAGACGGCCCATCTCAGGATGGAGGGACAGTCAGCCCATCTCAGGATGGAGGGACAGACGACCCATCTCAGGATGGAGGGACAGACGGCCCATCTCAGTACGAGGGACAGACGGCCCATCTCAGGATGGAGGGACAGACGGCCCATCTCAGGATGGAGGGACAGACGGCCCATCTCAGTATGGAGGGACAGACGGCCCATCTCAGGATGGAGGGACAGACGGCCCATCTCGGGATGTAGTCCTATCATCTCATGGTAACTTATTTTCGATGTGACGGGTAGACCAATATTTGCTGCAGCACAGCCTACGCTACAGTAATATAAAGACAGAATGAAGTGCATTCGGAAAGATATCAGACCCCTTCCTTTTTTCCACTTTGTTACATTACAGCCTTATTCTGAAATTGATTAAATAAATGTTCCTCAATTTACACACAATACCATAATTACAAAGGGAAAACCATTTAGAAAATGTTTGAACATAAAAAAAAAGAAAAAAGAATTACCTTATTTACATAAGTATTCAGACGCTTTGCAATGAGACTCAAAATTGAGGTCAGGTACATCCTGTTTCCGTTGATCGTCCTTGATGTTTCTACAACTTGATTGGAGTCCACTTATCGTAAATTCAATTGATTGGACATGATTTGGAAAGGCACACACCTGTCTATATAAGGTCCCACAGTTGACAGTGCATGTCAGAGCAAAAACCAAGCCATGAGATTGAAGGAATTGTCCGTAGAGCTCTGAGACAGGATTGTGTCGAGGCACAGATCTAGGGAAGGGTACAAACACGTCTGCAGCATTGAACACAGTGGCCTCCAGCATTCTTAAATGGAATTAGTTTGGAACCACCAAGACTCTTCCAAGAGCTGGCCACCCAGCCAAACTGAGAAATCAGGGGAGAAGGGCCTTGGTCAGGGAGGTGACCAAGAACCTGATGCCACTCTGACAGAGCTCCAGAAATCCTCTGTGGAGACGGTTGTCCTTCTGGAAGGTTCTCCCATCTTTGCAGCACTCCACCAACTCAGCCTGTTAGAGTGGCCAGAACGAAGCCATTCCTCAGTAAAAAGGCAGATGACAGCCTGCTTGGAGGTTGCCAAAAGAGACCTAAAGGACTCGGACCATGAGAAACAAGATTCTCTGCTCTGATAAAACCAAGATTGAACTCTTTAGCCTGAATAGAAAGGGTCCCCTCTGGAGGAAACCTGGCACCATCCCTACGGTGAAGCATGGTGGTGGAAGCATCATGTTGTGGGGATGTTATTCAGTGGCAGGGACTAGGAGACTAGTCAGGATCGAGGGAAAGATGAACAGAGAAAAGTACAGAGAGTCTTGATGAAAACCTGCTCCAGAGCGCTCAGGACCTCAGACTGGGGCGAAGGTTCACCATCCAACAGGACAACGACCCCAAGCACACAGCCAAGTCAATGCAGGAGGGGCTTCGGGACAAGTATCTGAACGTCCTTGAGTGGCCCAGCCAGAGCCCGGACTTGAACGCGATCGAACATCTCTGGAGAGACCTGAAAATAGCTGTGCGGCGACGCTCCCCATCTACCCAGAGAATGGGAGAAACTCCCCAAATACAGGTGTGCCAAGCTTGTAGCGTCATACCCAAGAAGATTCGAGGCTGTAATCGCTGCCAAAGGTGCTTCAACAAAGTACTGAATAAAAGGTCTGAATATTTGTTAAATTTTTTATAAATTCAAAGATTTATAAAAACTTGTTTTTGCTTTGTCATTATGGGGTGTTGTGTGTAGATTGATAAGAGAAAAACAATTTAAATCCATTTTAGAATAAATTTAACGTAACAAAACGTGGAAAAGGTCGATCGAATGCGCGTCTAATTTCCGCATCTCCATTCGGCCGTCGTGAGGTCACCTTGTTTTTTTAATTGTAAAGATTTTTTAAATTGCAGCTGCAGAGATTTAAAACACCCCATCACTCAAATATCGTTGCATTAAAATCAGAGCACTGTATCTCTCTCCATCAACTCCATTCAAATTGCATCCAACATAGATAATCCTGTTCTAGATTGATATATAGACATCCTAGCCTACCTCTTTCAAATAAATTCAATAATAGCCTTATACTTAGCTAATTAATGATAGGTTATGCATAATGAGATTGTAATTTATAGCCTCCGTCTCTTGCGCAATACGCGAGCATGTCAGGCCTCCGCACGTCTCTGATTCAGAGAGTTAAATGCGGTTAAATGCAGAAGACATTTCAGTTGAATGCATTCAGTTGTACAACTGACTAGGTACCCCCCTTTCCCTTTCCAACTGACTAGGTATCCCCTTTCCCTTTCCAACTGACCAGGTATCCTCCTTTCCCTTTCCAACTGACCAAGTATCCTCCTTTCCCTTCACTGCCCAATGTGATCCCCTTTCCTTTCAACTGACTAGGTATCCCCTTTCCCTTTCCAACTGACAGTACTCCCCTTTCCAACTGAATCTCGGTATCCCCTTCCATACTGACTAGGTATCTCCCTTTCCACCTGACTACTTATCCCCTTCCAACTGACTAGGTATCTCCTTTCCCCTTTCCAACTGACCAGGTATCCTCCTTCCTTTCCAACTGACCAGTATCCTCCTTTCCCTTTCCACTGACAGTATCCCCTTCCCTTTCCAACTGACCAGTATCCCCCTTTCCAACTGACTAGGTATCCCCTTTTTCCAACTGACTAGGTATCCCCCTTTCCAACTGACTAGGTATCCCCCTTTCCAACTGACTAGGTATCCCTTTCCCAACTGACTAGGATCCCCTTTCCAACTGACTAGGTATCCCTTCCCTTTCCAACTGACTAGGGTATCCCCTTTCCCTTCCAACTGATAGGATCCCCTTTCCCTTTCCAACTGACTAGTATCCTCCCCTTTCCTTCCAACTGACTAGTATCCCCTTTCCAACTGACTAGTATCCCCCTTTCCCTTTCAACTGACTAGGTAACGCCCTTCTATCTTCCCTTGTGCTCCCGCTGGCTGTCCTCCTTAAACCGTCATTAGCTCTTGGAGTCCCATGCAGGAAAAGCTAGACTAGAATAGCTTGCTGGACATAATTTGTTAGCGTTCTTATACCAAAGGACAATTCAAAGAGGGACACAACGCTTGTTTGCTGAATGTTAAATACAGCAGCCAATAGATAAACAGTTATATGAAAGAAGTGCGAATGCGTGACGGGGTAGGCTATAGCAGTCATTTATTCAATCTATGTGACGCGAAGTAAAAGCCTTCTGCGTCCAACACTGTGGAGTCGGTGTAGCCTAATGAACACACCCCTGCTGTGAAGACGGCGTAGCCTAAAGAACCACCCCTGCTTGTGGAAGACGGTGTAGCCTAATGAACACACCCTGCCTGTGGAGAGACGGCGTACCTAGTAGAAACACCCTGCTGTGGAAGACGGCGTAGCCTAATGAACACACCCCGCTGCTTAGGAAGTCGGCGTAGCCTAATGAACACACCCCTGCTGTGGAAGACGGCGTAGCCTAATGAACACACCCTCGCTGTGAAAGTCGGTAGCCTAATGAACAACCCCTGCTCTGGAAGACGGCGAAGCCAATGAACACACCCCTGCTGTGAAAGTCGGAAGCCTAATGAACACACCCTGCTCTAAGTCGGGCGTAGCCTAATGAACACACCCCTGCTGTGAAAGTGCGGTGAAGCCTAATGAACACACCTGCTCTGAAGTCGGCGTAGCCTAATGAACACACCCTGCTCTGAAATCGGGTAGCCTAATGAACACACCCCTGCTGTGAAGGGTCGGCGAGCCTAATGAACACCCCTGCTCTGGAAAGTCGGCGTAGCCTAATGAACACACCCTGCTGTGGAGACGGCGTAGCCTAATGAACACACCCTCTGTGGAAGTCGGTGTAGCCTAATGAACACCCCTTGCTGTGGAAGTCGGTGTAAGCCTAATGACCACCCCTGCTGTGGAAGTCGGGTAAGCCTAATGAACACACCCCTGCTCTGAAGTCGGTGTAGCCTAATGAACACACCCCTGCTGTGAAAGTCGGTGAAGTCTAATGAACACACCCCTGCTGTCGGGAAGTCGGCGTAGCCTAATGAACACACCCCTGCTCTGAAATCGGTGTAGCCTAATGAACACACCCCTGCTTGTGGAAGTCGTGAAGCCTAATGAACACACCCCTGCTCTGGAAGTCGGCGTAGCCTAATGAACACACCCCTGCTGTGGAAGACGGCGTAGCCTAATGAACACACCCCTGCTGTGGAAGTCGGCGTAGCCTAATGAACACACCCCTGCTGTGAAAGTCAAGAATCCAGTGGTGTCATTTTATTCAATATAAAACACCTCTTTACAATCACCTATTTACAAATATCGGTAACACTTTACTTGACACCCAGTGTCATAACATGGTCATGACATACTTCGACCTTTGTGACATATATTGTGTTATATTATGGCTGGTTATAACACCTCCACAGGAGTCCAAACCTACAACACAAGGCAAAGCATTCCATTACACCATAGCCTACTGGTCAACAGTATGTTAAATGTTACATAACATTTTCTGAAATTAACCGTATTAAATTATCATTGTAATTGCGTACACATTGATGTCAGACATGCACCTACCCCCTCAATGCTCTGTTTCTGATGACTGGGATGAATACAGGAGCAGGACCAGACATCCTCAATGTGACTGATGACTGACATCAGGACTTGTACGTGATTGGCCTGTCTGGCTTATATAATTATGTCATAATGCTTCATGACAATGTTATAAAGTGTATTTTCTACAAGTTATTTAAAATCAGAAAAATCATATGATGAAAGAACCCATTACAACAAAGGACTTAACAAACTTTCAAAACGAAAGGAAACTTCTTGGCATGGGAAAACACATTTTAATAAAAGGTTGGTTTGGACACTTATGCAGGTGTCATAACCAGCCATAAACTAACAAAATGTCACAACATGTGTAAATATGCATCGAGTGTTATGACAAGTTATGTCAACAGTTATGAGATGGTTATGACAGTGTCATATCATGACGCTGGGTGTCTAGTGTTACCGAAATATCTGTTAATGCCACATTTAATGTACACATTTATATATATGCATGTCAATATAGCATTAGTACGATATCTAAAAAAATAAATAATTTAAATACAAAATGCTAGACAGCAATGTCCTATGTATTTTAAAATAGTTTTCTATTTTTGTATTTATACTGTACACACAAGTGTTATATCTTAGGTTTCAAAGGGCGCATCGAAAATCGCACCCTATTCCCTAGATAAGGCACTACAGCGTCAAAAGCAGGACACTATATAGGGAATAGGGCTCTATAGGGTTCTGGTCTAAAGTAGTGCACTATATAGGGAATAGGGTGCGGAGGGCTCTGGTCTAAAGTAGTGCACTATATATGGAATAGGGTTCTATAGGGCTCTGGTCTAAAGTAGTGCACTATATAGGGAATAGGGTTCCATTTCAGAGCCAAATGTTGGTTAATCCAGTCATTCTGACAAAGTTACTAATCAGATCAGTGGTTAGTTTCTCCATCCGCTTGTTCCAATGTTACTGGGTCTGTCCTGAAACGGTCCATCTAGTGCTCTATGGGCCCTGGTCACTGGTGTCCTGGAGTGAATAGGGGACCATTGAAGTAGGGTCCTGTAGTGAATAGGGGGCCATTGAAGACAGAGTTCTGCTGTTACAGACCCCGTCCAGACAAACCCATTACCCAGACACCCCCGTCACCCAGGGACCCCCGTCCAGACAAACCGGCGACAAAGAGACCCCCATCATATGTTAGCAAAAACATTAAAAAGTCACGTCTTATTTCATCACGTACATAATAATGGCAAGCAGAAGTAAATCAACATTTTAAAATGAATAGATCTGGTAGAGTTTCATTAATTTTGAACTACCTGCAGTTAATTGCAAGAGGACGTGTAAACTAACAGTCTATTAGCTAGAAAGGTTAAGTCAACTTGGCAGCGTAGAGAAAGGTTGACATTTAACCCGAAAGAGGATGTCCGTTTTAAAGCTAATGTCCTGCTATTCTAATACGGTGTTCCTCGGCCAAAACAGAACTAAATCAAAATGACATGCCCTGAATGATGGTTTTGGGAATTTGATTCTCCAGGACTGTCTAGCTTTTATTTGATTGCTAGTTCTGAAAGATGGTGTTATGTAAAAAAAAAATATATATATATAATTCAATATTTTTTTGGGAATTATTTCTATCTGGTTATGGTCGTTTAAAGTTGACACAAAACGATCTTTCCATCCCGAAAATGACCACTTAGACGCTCCGCCTAATAATGTAGAGAAACATTTACAGAAAAACCCCTGTAATTAACGCCAATGACTAATTTCTTCCATATTAAAAGGGATAGTTGGAGATTTTGGCAATGAAGCCATTGATCTACTTTAGTAGTCGGATTAACAGGAACAGCTAGCATACTAACTGTTCCTGTAGACTTCCAGTCATTGTGCTAACGCTAGTTAGCATTGACTTGTGAAACTACCTCCGACTACCTTCAGACTGGCAGCAGAGACACACATGGTATTCTGTTGTAGCTAGCGATATTCATAAAATCATTTTTCACCCCCCCCCCCCCCGCCCCAAAGTATACACTCTTCACAAATGATAGTGTCGTACATACATTGTGGACCCCGCTGCAGTACCGTAACAGACCCCAATTTTGGGATCCCCTGTCCCTAAAGCACAGCGGTGGTGAGCCTCAGACCCCATTTTGGGATCCCCTGTCCTAAAGGCACAGCGTGATGTGACCTCAGAACGCCCACATTTTGGATCCCTCTGTCCTAAAGCAACCAGCGTGGTGACGTCAGCACCATTTTGGAATCCCCTGTCCTAAAGCACAGCGTGGTGACCTCAGACCCATTTGGGATCCCCTGTCCCAAGCACAGCGTGGTGACCTCAGACACCAATTTGGATCCCCTGATCCTAAGCACAGCGTGGTGAACGCTCAGACCCCATTTTGGAAACACCCCCCCTGTCTAAAAGCACAGCGTGATTAGGTGTCAGGCCTGTTTGTATTAGGAGATAACAGTGCGTTTAAATGGCACATTATTTAGTGCACTGCTTTCGACCAGGGTCCATAGGAAGTGCACACTAGGAAATAAATTAGGGAAAGGCCAATGCCGATGTTGGGGATGCTAACGTCACAGGACCAAGTATTTCTCTCTGAAACCAATCAATGTACATGTCACAGGAGCTCAACAAGCGAGGTAATTCTCTCCTGAAACCATCATATGTAACGTAACGTCACGGACCAGTAATTTCTCATCTGAAACCCATCACAGTAACTGTAATGGTGCTACAGGTGTACCAGTATTGTCTTCTGGAAACCTCATGTAATGTCACAGAGACAGTATTTTCTCTCTGAAACGCTTCAAAAGCAATCTTAATTTTTCTTCAAGGTAAGTACAACAACAAGGTATAACAGGCCCCACGTCCGACGCCACAAAGTTATTTGTTAAAAGAAGCAAAAATCGGCTACTGCGAAAAACTCGACGGTTTTTTAGATACTACATAAAAGGACACGTTGGACGATTAGACCCCCTCACTGGAATAGGGACACCCTTTACTGAAGATAACTGAGCCCCCCAGTCCGACTGAGGAGATTGAACAGGCCCTTTATAGCATACTTGCCCCCCGCCGCTCCTGGATAGAACACCCTCGTATTTAGAATACTAGCCCCGTCACAATTGCTACTCTATATCCAACTGAAGTAAGCACCTTTAGGCAATACTTACCCCTCACTCGTCATAGACACGATACTAGCATGCTCACCTCCTGGAATAGATCTAGCCTCCAGTACTGGCAAGTAGCCTCCTACCCTCTGTGCAGATACTATAGTACCTCACTGGTTGACTAGCCTACCCTCCTTAGAGTACTAGGCGCACTATTCAGCCCTCGCACGTCAGGAAATAGTACACCCTTTAGATACTAGCCCCCTCTCACTGGAATAGACAGATCCCTTAAATAGATAGACTAGCCCCCTCAAACGAATAGACCATCCCTTTAGAACTAGCCCCCCCTCAGGGGAATAGACACCCTTTAGATATAGCCCCCCCTCACTGAAAGACACCCTTTAGATACTAGCCCCCCTCACGTAGAGAATAGAACACCCTTTAGTATACTAGCCCCCCCCTCACTGGAATATGACACCCTTTAGATTACTAGCCCCCCAGCTCGGAATCAGGAACATGAACCCTGTTTAGATACTAGCCCCCCTCACGGAATAGACACCCTTTAGAATACTAGCCCCCCTCACGGAAATAGACACCCTATTAGATACTAGCCCCCCTCACACAGGAATAAGACACCCTTTAAAGATACTAGCCCGCTCCTACACAGGGAATAAGTACAAACCCTTTATATAGTAACTAGCTCCACCCGCCTCACAGGAATAGACACCCTTTAGATACTAGCCCCTTCGTACCCTCACAGGAATAGAACAACCCTTTAGATAATAAGCCCCCGCTCACATGGATATAGACACCCTTTAGAATACTAGCCCCTCCATTGGAAGAGGCTCCCTCGCATCCTGAAATAGGCACCCTACTTCCCTATATCATCTTCCGTTACTCTTCCTCCTATGCCGCTTTCAATGAGATCAGTGGTGTGCACTCCGTGGTTCGACAGCGGCCCTATACGCGGATTACCCGTTTTTTGTATGATCATATCCATGACGAATTACAAGGTACTAAATAAAGCTTATCTCTTTTCATATGAGGTTTCGTCAGACTTAATATAAAGACCTGCCATACTGGATAATATGGTGGTCTGGAAACTCTATCATGATGACACTCATGCTAGTCAATATGAACACAGCCCAACTTCCTTCAAATTCAAGGTCTACGTAAAAACCCAAAAAGATATAGCCAAATACTATGTTTTGTTTTTCTAACAGAGAATAACAACAATCTACAAACCAAAGGAGAAGTTTTGTCAGTTCAGGGCTTGCTTTCACATTGTAATCATTATTTTAGTTCACAGCAGCGGTCGGTCTGGGGGTTGGAGGTTTTAAGGAGTCCGGGTACAGGGTTCCGAACAGCATAGCGTCGGTCTGGGGCGGAGGAAGGAGGGTACAGGGCGTAACAGCAAGCGGTCGTCCTGGGGGAGCGAAGGGGTTTAGGGTCGGCGGGTACAGGGCGGTAACAGGAGCGGTCGGCTACTGGGGGTTGGAGGGGTTAGGGTCTCCGGGTAGCAGGGGTAACAGCAGACGATCGGTCTGGGGGTTGGAGGGGTTAGGGTCCGGAGTACAGGGGTAGACAGCAGCGGTCGGTCCTGGGGGTTGGAGGGGTTCAGGGTCCGGGTACAGGGGGTAACAGCAGCGGTACGGTTCTGGGGGTTGGAGGGGTTAGGGTCGCGGGTACAAGGGGGTCAACCAGCAGCGGTCGGGTCTGGGTTGGAGGGGTTAGGCGTCCGGGTACAGGGGGTAACAGCTAGGCTGGTCCGGTCTGGGGGACGCGAAGGGGAGGGTACAAACAAGCGGCGTACGATCAGCCAGACAGCGCGGAAGGGAGTGGCTATACAAGGATGGAACACTCCAGAGTACAGTCCCTCCTCCGTCTTCTGTCCCTGGCCAGGAACAGGCTTCTGATTTGGTCCAGTTCCTCCCCAGGTTTTGTCATAGTTGTTCTTGGTTGTTTGGGCTGTGTCCTCCTCACGCGTAGTGGTCTGTTACTTAATCTTGGAGTCGCAGTCTGCCTCTGGTGAACAGATGCCTCGTAGGGTTTAGGGTCTCAGGTCTAGAATGGACACGGAGCAGGTGAAGCGAGGCGCTCTCGTAGGCTGGATCTCCAAGGCTCTGCGTCCAAACCTATCAGCGGAGGAAAACAGTACCGTAAATCTCGTTCAAGAAATTGTAGAAGTTATTATTATAATATCTATTTTTACTTTAAAAAGATAGACTGAACACTATGCAGCAACAAGCACAGTGACAACTAGAAGAGCAACAGTTCGCCCAAGATTCACTTTGACACTTTAGACACCCTGATGAGGACAGGGGTGTTGCCGGTTCCTCACTTTTGGGGAAACAACGTGCCGCACATTTACAACGATCCATCAGATACCACATCTTGCCTCGTACAATATGCATTCTATTATTAATTTACTATTATTACACTTGGATAGTAAAAACACTCTCTTAGGGTTTCTAAAACCAGGTTTGAATTTGTCTGTTGGGTAAACACAGAACTCATCTTGGGCCAGCACACATTTTCGGTGAGCCAGGAAGATGGAAAGTCCTGAGATCTTATTATCTGTTTTCAAGGAGCTGCCTATAAATGGGTCATGATTACGATATGACTTATACGTGTCAACGTCATACAAGCCTTCTTTACCGGAATGTCAAGAGGAAGTGTAGAGGAAAAGAATGAGGTTTTGATATATCTCCTGTCGACGTATGAATAAGGGGCTCTTGGACAACGTGTCCCCATTTTCTGTTTTCGCTGCAAGGACGGCGTGGCAGGGGACCTGTTATTTGCGCTACTGGAAAGCAGTCGTTATGGGGCGAATATGATCTCCGGCTTGATTTATTTGATACATGTTACAATATTCATTCCTAAAGTATGTTTTTTCAATATAGTTTCATTGGATTATTGAAATTTATTCGGGACGTTAGTTGTGTTGCGTTGTTTGACTTTGTTGACGTTGGAGAGCTTAGCGCCGCATGGCCAGTGTGCTTGCTAATTCAAGAGGGAAAAAGAACGTTCTGAATCCAAACAAAGACGGTTCTGGACAAAGGACCAAAGGTACAACATTCTGATAGAAGATCAGCAAAAGTAGGAACCATTTTGTGATGCTATTTCATATATATCTGTCGAACTGTGTACTAGTAGCTTTGCGCTCAGGTTTTGGTTATTCCCTCACCATAACTAAGTCTTATGTCGTAATGAAGATTTTTAGAATTCTAACACTGCGATTGCATTAAGAACTAATGGATCTATCATTTCCTATACAACATGTATTTTTTTGTAATGTTTATGAATAGCTATTTGGTCAGAATAGGTGAGAGTCTAATAGAAATATCCGCACATTCTGGGAAAAAGATGCTACGTTAGCACGTTATGCWACGTTATGCTACGTTGTATAACCACAGATTTCAGCTCTAAATATGCACATTTTCGAACAAAACATAAGTGTATGTATAACCTGATGTTATAGGACTGTCATCTGAGGAAGGTTTATGAAGGTTAGTGAAATTTAATATCTTTTGCTGGTTTATTCGCTAACGCTAACGTGCCTATTGCTATCGCTAACGTGCCTTGATGAATGAATGCGGTAGTGTGGTAGGCTATTGTAGTAAGCTAATATAATGCTATATTGTGTTTTCGCTGTAAAACACTTTTAAAAAATCGGAAATATTGGCTGTATTCACAAGATCTTTGTCTTTCATTTGCTGTACACCATATATTTTTCAGAAATGTTTTATGATGAGTATTTCGGTATGTCACGTTGGTGTCTGTAATTATTCTGGCTGCTTTCGGTGAAATTTCTGATTGTAGCCGCAACGTAAACTATGATTTATACCTGAAATATGCACATTTTTCGAACAAAACATAGATTTATTGTATAACATGTTATAAGACTGTCATCTGATGAAGTTGTTTCTTGGTTTCTTTGGTTTGTTCTAGGTTAGTTTGGTTGATTTTGTGCATGCTACCTGTGCTGTGAAAAATGTCTGTGCTTTTTTCTATTTGTTGGTGAGCTAACATAAATATATATTGTGTTTTCCCTGTAAAACATATTTTTTTAAATCGGACATGTTGGCTGGATTCACAAGATGTGTATCTTTCATTAGCTGTATTGGACTTGTTAATGTGTGAAAGTTAAATATTTCTAAAAAATATTGTTTGAATTTCGCGCTCTGCCTTTTCAGTGGAATGTGGGAGGAGTTCCGCTAGCGGAACGCTGGGGCTAGAAAGGAAGCAGGGTTAGACAACCCTATATGTAAAGGTGTGCGTGCAGGGTGTTGTTCCAGCCCAGCAGTAAGAGTTCTCACCCGTCGTCTTCCCCACAGGTTGCTATGGCGACCATGACGGAGCAGTCCTTGGCTGTCATGGCAACTCTGTACTGGTGGACCTGTAGAGAAGCAGCCATATTATACAACATGATATTACATAATACTGCATGTATCATATACAACATGATATTACATAATACAGCATGTATCATATACAACATGATATTACATAAT
>NW_019942958.1:94064-125736 GCF_002910315.2 Salvelinus sp. IW2-2015
ATTACAACATGATTTAAACAGATGTGTTCATACCATTGATTTACATATACGCATGTATCATATACAACATGTATTAATAATATGCTGTATCAATATACAACATGATATTACATAATACTGCATGTATCATATACAACATGTATTACATAATACTGCATGTCTATCTATATACAACATGATATTACATAATACAGCATGTATCATATACATGATATTACATAATACTGCATGTATCATATACAACATGATATTACATAATACAGCATGTATCATATACAACATTACATAATACTGCATGTATCATATACAACATTATATAATACTGCATGTATCATATACAACATTACATAATACTGCATGTATCATATACAACATTACATAATACTGCATGTATCATATACAACATTATATTACATAATACTGCATGTATCATATACAACATTATATTACATAATACTGCATGTATCATATACAACATTATATTACATAATACTGCATGTATTATATACAACATTATATTACGCAATACTGCATGTATCATATTATACAACATAATACAGAATCTATCATATTATACGACATGATATTACATTAAACTGCATGTATCATATTGTACACATTGACATTTCAAATGGAAAAATGTATGACATAAAATTGCATCTAAATGGGAAAACACACCAATAACAAAAATCCCTTCATCTAATCAACTGATATTTATACAGTCTCCTGTATAGAACCAGGACTGTTTGCTTCAATACTGTCGGTTTACAGGTTTGCATTGTTACATTGGTCAGGAAGAAGAGATTCTCACCTTCCCTACAGCGTATTCGATAGAGCCGTCGTCCTCCGCGGGACAGTTCTGGACCTTCTCCAGGAAGCTGGCATTGTACGGCCCGCCCATCTGAAGCCTGCATCTAGAGGAGAGAGCGTCAGTCACCGTCTGTAAAGGTTCACTCTGTGATATTCAGAGAGCGTCAGTCACCGTCTGTAAAGGTCCACTCTGTGATATTCAGAGAGCGTCAGTCACCGTCTGTAAAGGTCCACTCTGTGATATTCAGAGCGCGTCAGTCACCGTCTGTAAAGGTCCACTGTGATATTCAGAGCGCGTCAGTCACCGTCTGTAAAGGTCCACTCTGTGATATTCAGAGAGCGTCAGTCACCGTCTGTAAAGGTCCACTCTGTGATATTCAGAGAGCGTCAGTCACCGTCTGTAAAGGCCCTAGATAAGAATATAGCACCAGAGTTTAATAAAATAGACTTCCAGGCCATATGGCCCAGCCCTAGCTAAGAATATAGCACCAGAGTTTAATAAAATAGACTTTSAGGCCATATGGCCCAGCCCTAGCTAAGAATATAGCACCAGAGTTGAATAAAATAGACTTCCAGGCCATATGGCCCAGCCCTAGCTAAGAATATAGCACCAGAGTTTAATAAAATACACTTCCAGGCCATATGGCCCAGCCCTAGATAAGAATATAGCACCAGAGTTTAATAAAATAGACTTCCAGGCCATATGGCTCAGCCAGCGAGTCAGACCACCAATCAGAGACCACTATGATGACACACCAAACGGGTCTGATGGATCCTTATTGTCATCTAACGCCCTTTAAAAAAGGGGAAAGTCTCCTAAAAGTAACTGAAAGTAATCCGATTACATTACTGAGCTTGCGTCATCCAAAATGAGGTTACTGATTACAATTGTATTACCGTAACTAGTAACTAACGTATTACATTTAGAAAGTAACAGACACTGGTGATTTGACCGCGTGCACACGTCATCTAGCGGTCTATTTATGTTAGTACACGCCCAATTAGTTGATGAATTTACACAGTACATCTAATACTTCACTGGAGAACACTACAGTTATGGTACACTCAATATGGCCGCCGGTCCAGCCATGATAGAACAGTGAGTGGAACGGGAAGGTCCACAGTACATCTAATACTTCACTGGAGAACAGTTATGGTACACTCAATATGGCCGCCGGTCCAGCCATGATAGAACAGTGAGTGGAACGGAAGGTCCCATTCAAGTCATTCCTCTGGTTCAGGTTCTCACCTCTCTTTGGGGAACATTTGTAGATGCTGTTCCACTCGTTTAAGAAGGGGGCTCAAACCCTCAATGTCTAAATTATCCAACATCTGAGTACCCAGGATTTTGTCCAAGACACAATCTTTGGGTAGGCAGTGGTTACCTGAAATAAAAACAAATGGATTAGACTCAAAACGATACTCAGTGGCCAGTTAATAATAATAATAAATTATCTAGTACTGGGTCAGACCCCTTTATGCTTCCAAAACAGCCTGAATTATTCTGCGCATGGAAACGTTGCTCAACTGGTATCAAGGGACCTAACGCGTGCCAGGAAAACATTCCCCACACCATTACACCCCCGCCACCAGCCTGTACCGTTGACACCAGGCAGGACGGGGCCATGGACAGCCATCAGAATGACGTAACAGGAAGCGGGATTCGTTGGACCAGGCAATGTTTTTCCACTCCGACTGTCCAGTGTTGGTGATCACGTGCCCACTGGAGCCGTTTCTTCTTGTTTTTAACTGACAGGAACCCGGTGTGGCTGTCTGCTGCAGTAGCCAATCCGTGACAAGGACCGACGAGTTGTGTGTTCTGAGATGTCGTTCTGCACACCACTGTTCTACTGCGCCGTTATTTGTCTGTCTGTTGCCGCCTCCCGGGTGGCGCAGTGGTCTAGGGCACTGCATCGCAGTGCTAGCTGCGCCACCAGAGTCTCTGGGTTCGCGCCCAGGCTGGGCTGGGTCCGCGCCCAGGCTCTGTCGCAGCCGGCCGCAACCGGGAGATCCGTGGGGCGACGCACAATTGGCATAGCGTCGTCCGGGTTAGGGAGGGTTTGGCCGGTATAGGGATATCCTTGTCTCAGTATGTAAAATGTAATAAAATGTATGCACTCTACTGTAAGTCGCTCTGGATAGGAGCGTCTGCTAAAATGACTAAAATGTAAAATGTTAGCTTGTCATTCTCCTCAGACCTCTTCATTACCAAGCTGTTTTCTCCCACAGGACTGCTTCTGACTGGATGTTTTGTTTGTCCCACCATTCTCTGTAAAGCCTAGACACCGTGGAGTGTGAAAAGCCCAGGAGGACGTTTCTGAGATACTGTAACCGGCACGCCTGGCACCAACGATCCAACCACACTCAAAGTTGGTTAGGTCACTGGTTTTGTCCATTCTAATGTTCAACCAAACAGTAACTGAATGTCTTGATGCCCGTCTGCCTGCTTTATATAACAAGCCACAACCACGAAACTCAGGGTCTGTAGGAGTGAACCGTTTGAACAGGGTGGTGTACCTAATAAACTGGCCACCGGGTATATATATATATAGATAGATAGATATCTTGGCTTAGGGGCGCTATTTTGACGTCCGGATGAAAAGTGCCCCCAAAGTAAACTGCCTGCTACTCAGGCCCAGAAGCTAGGATATGCATATAATTGGTAGATTTGGATAGAAAACACTAAAGTTTCTAAAACTGTTTGAATAATGTCTGGTGAGTATAGAACTGATTTGGCAGGGGAAACCCCGAGCACAAACCATCCAGGGAAATTTTTTTTGGGGGTCAATCTGTTTTCCATTGGTTTTCTATGGTAAGCCCATTTTAAAAGAAATATGCTTGCAGTTCCTATAGCTTCCACTAGATGTCAACAGTCTTTAGAAATTGGCAGTTCAGAACCAGGGTACAGCCTAGGGCTCTCTAATGTTATGATGCGCATGACCTGGAACGCGCTTTCTTTGTTTTCCTCCGGTATTGAACACAGTTTATCCCGTCTCAAATTTGATAGATTATTTACGTAAAAAAATACCTAAAGTTGTATTAGGAAAGTTGTTTGAAATGTTTGGTTCAAGATTACAGGTAACTTACTAGATACTTTGTAGTCATGTTGCGTGAGTTGGAACCGGTGTTTTTTTTTATCAAATGCCCCAAATAAATGGACATTTTGGAGATATAACGACGGAATTAATCGAACAAAAAGGACTATTTTGTGATGTTTATGGGACATATTGGAGTGCCAACAGAAGAAGATCTTCAAAGGTAAGGCATGAATTAAATCGTTATTTCTGACTTTCGTGTCGCGCCTGGCGGGATGAAATATGATTGTCTGTGTTTGATGATAATAGCATGGTTTGCTTTCGCCGTAAAGCCATTTTGAAATCTGACACGATGGCTAGATTAACAAGAAGTTCAGCTATAATTTGGTGTATTGCACTTGTATGAAAGCTAAAAAAAAAATATATATATATATATATATATTTTTTTTAATTTGGCGCTCTGCCATTTCACCGGATGTTGTCAAATCGATCCCGTTAACGGGATTTGAGCCACCTAAGAGTTCGAACGAGTTCGAATTCACGCCCTGATGAAGGCATAACTGAACCACATCTGTGAAGTCATTAGAAACACTGCAGTGACGCGTAAACCTGGTCCCAGAGCACCAGAGCCAAGTCTCACCGTTGCGTAGCAGGTCCCGGTGCAGCAGGCTGGCATCACACGTCACTCTGCCCTCAGACAGGTGTGTCTTCCGGAGCTGCCCTGAGCGAGGACAGTCCCAGGAGCTCAACAGGGCGCTCACGATCACCTGAATCAACTCATTCAGAACCACCTGGAGGTTTAAACAAAGTTACAGGTTAAGAGGACATACTATTAGACATATTACCCAAATATCCTGTATCGTGTGTTGACAGAGTGATGACTAGATAAATATACTGAACAATATAAAAAAACGCAACATGTAAAGTGTTACATGAGCTGAAATAAAAAGATCCCAGGAATGTTCCATACTCACAAAGAACATAACTGTCAAAGTGTTGTGACCAAATGTGTTTACATCCCTGTTAGTGAGCATTTCTCCTTTCCAACTGACAGGTGTGGCATATCAACAAGCTGGTTAAACAGTATAATCATTACACAGGTGCACCTTGTGCTGGGGACAATAAAAGGCCATTTGAAAAAATTGCAATTTTGTCACAGATGTCTCAATGCAATTGGCATGCTGACTGCAGGAATGTCCACCAGAGCTGTTGCCAGAGAATTTAATGTTCATTTCTATACCAATCCAGGCTGTATCACATCCGGCCGTGATTGGGAGACCCATAGGGTGACGCACAATTGACCAAGCATCGTCCGGGTTTGGCCGTCATCGTAAATAAGTATTTGTTCTTAACTGACTTGCCTAGTTAAATAAAAAGGTTAAATAAATAAAAAAATAGAGAATTTGGCAGTACGTCCAACCGTCTCCGGGAAGCTTATCTGCGTGCTCGTCGTCCTCACCAGGGTCTTGACCTGACTGCAGTTTGGCGTCGTAACCGACTTCAGTGGGAAAAATGCTCACCTCCGACGGCCACTGGCACGCTGGAGAAGTGTGCTCTTCACAGATGAATCCCGGTTTCAACCGTACAGCTGGCAGACAGCGTGTAGTGTGTGTGTGAGTAGTTTGCTGATGTCAACGTTGTGAACAGAGTGCCCCATGGTGGCGGTGGGGTTATGGTATGGGAAGGCATGAGCTACGGACAACGAACACCATTGCATTTTATCGATGGTAATGTGAATGCACAGAGATACCGTGACAAGATCCTGAGGCCCATTGTCGTGCCATTCATCCTCCTCCATCACCTCATGTTTCAGCATGATAATACACGGCCCCGTGTCACAAGGATCTGGACACAATTCCTGGAAGCTGAAAATGTCCCAGTTCTTCCATGGCCTCCATACTCACCTGACATGTCACCCGTTGAGCATGTTTGGGATGCTCTGGATCGAAGTATTCCAGTTTCCGCCAATATCCAGCAGCTTCGCACAGCCGTTGAAGAGAAGTCGGACAACATTCCACAGGCCACAATCAACAGTCTGATCAAATCTATGTGAAGGAGATGTGTCGCAATGTATGAGGCAAATGGTGGTCACACCAGATACTGACTGGTTTTCTGATCCACGCCCCTACCTTTTTTAAAAGGTATCTGTGACTAACAGATGCATATCTGTATTCCCAGTCATGTGAAATCCATAGATTAGAGACTAATGAATTCATTTAAATGGACTGATTACCTTATATGAAATGTAACTCAGTAAAATCTTTGAAATTGTTGCATGTTGTGTGTATAGTTTTGTTCAGTGTAAATAAAAACTTGCCTGTGCAGGGTGAGTGGGGAAACAATGGGGAAACAATGTTTTTTTTAGTGTTTTACCCATAATAACAAGGGCTGGACAAAGTATCCAACACAGAAACATTTTACATCAGTTCACCAATTTCGAAATATGACCTAAATCCTGCTTGTAAGCAGAAACCTTCACCGTCACCCACAACGTCACCCACAACAACGTCACCCCACAACACAACGTCACCCACAACACAACGTCACCCACAACACAACGTCACCCACAACACAACGTCACCCACAACACAACGTCACTCATAACAACAAACATTAAAAAGGAAAGTCAAACACTAGTATGTGGATGACTAGTTTGGATACCAACTTTACTAGACTGCTGCCTGCTGAGAAGGCTGCCACTAGGAAGGAAGTACGGCCGTAGATGCTGAGCCAGTTCATCTAGGTCCTGTAACACGTCGGCGTCATCATTACAGCTGTAGATACACTCTCCACCCTGGACAGACAGAGTAAGGAAAGATTGTTTTTGAAAAGGTGCTGTAACTTATTTGTCAAGCCAATAGGGCTGGGGATTGCCAGGGAGCAAACGATATCACAATACTTAAGACATATGTCTGCTACAGAGTGATAAGCGAGAGCCATGAGAACACACTTTTTGATCAGTCATGGAAAAACATTTTAAAAAGTGCTGAAAACATGTCGGCTGACTACTTAAAAAGACTGAGAACAAGCTATGAAGGAAAAATACTGGAGTTTTAGTGCAGGTACAGCCAACAAGGGCAAAAATATTACGGACAAAAATAATATTGTGATATATCGTCAACAATAATATCCCGATATGTAACTATCGATTTGTCCACCATCACTACAAGCCAATCAGTGTCCTCCCCCCCCCAGTTCTGCAAGGTCTATACTATATAACAGAAATGAAACTACATCTTGGTTACCTAGACCGGGGAACAGGATAAAAATCAAATTTTACTGGTCACATACACACGGTTAGCAGATATTATTGCGAGAGTAGGGAAACCGCTCAGCATTCGGATAACAGCTGACCTGATGAAAGCCGAGATATCTTGACCTGATGAAAGCCGAGATATCTTGACATACCTTGAAAATGTTGAAGTTATTCTGAGGTTCCTCTATCAAGTGCTTGATGGCTCGGGACATTCTCTGTTTGTTCCTGGGCAGAGAGAGATTCAGGGTGAGAATTCATGCATCTTTATTGACCTGCTGTGGAATCAAACACCAACCGGATGTATTAAAGAGCACCGAGCTCTACTCTAAACCGGATGTATTAAAGAGCACCGAGCTCTACTCTAAACAGGGTGTATTAAAGAGCACCGAGCTCTACTCTAAACAGGATGTATTAAAGAGCACCGAGCTCTACTATAAACAGGGCGTGATATTAAAGAGCACCGAGCTCTACTCTAAACAGATGTATTAAAGAGCAACCGGAGCTCTACTCTAAACAGGGCGTGGTATTAAAGAGCACCGAGCTCTACTCTAAACAGGATGTATTAAAGAGCACCGAGCTCTACTCTAAACAGGATGTATTAAAGAGCACCGAGCTCTACTGTAAACAGGGCGTGATATTAAAGAGCACCGAGCTCTACTGTAAACAGGGCGTGATATTAAAGAGCACCGAGCTCTACTCTAAACAGGGCGTGATATTAAAGAGCACCGAGCTCTACTGTAAACAGGATGTATTAAAGAGCACCGCGCTCTACTGTAAACAGGATGTATTAAAGAGCACCGCGCTCTACTCTAAACAGGATGTATTAAAGAGCACCGAGCTCTACTCTAAACAGGGCGTGATATTGTTATAACTTATATAATAAGTAAAAAAATAAAATAAAAAAAAGTCAGACAACCAGAATTGACTTCAGTTGCACGATTGGACATGTATAAAACTATATATATACATATTTGTCTAAAGAGATGTGTAGTAGTCTAGGTCTCTCTGTGGTACTAACGAGATGTGTAGTAGTCTAGGTCTATCTGTGGTACAGGTCTTTAGTACCACATATAGACCTAGACTACTACACATCTCCACCAGAGAGGCAACTAGAAAATATTTGGCTCCCCTAAATATCTTTTCAATGGCTCCTTTTGTCCGTCCATTATTTTTGGATGGCCGCTAAGGCGCGATAGTCCGTAGACAATTACTTTCCTACTTCACTCATTTCAGTCACACTTTTGGCCGACGGGGTTACGGACCTTTTTTTGTTGTTGTTGTCGAGACAAGTGACTTCAGCTTTCAGACAAGTAAAAAAAATAATAATCTGTCCTGTTATCTGACAAGGACAAGTGGCTAAGAAAGTTAAAATGTCAAACCCTCCTAGTGTGCCACAAGGGACAGTGATAACTGGGGCAGGTGAAGTGTACTGTTACTTACCCTGAGAAAAGGTCCAAGGGACAGTGATAACTGGGGCAGGTGAAGTGTACTGTTACTTACCCTGAGAACAGGTCCAAGGGACAGTAGCGGCTCAGACGTTTCCACTTTCCATTGGCTAACTGTTCATTTAGAGAGAAGACCACAACAGTCAGTCTGTCTCCATCAGGTGCAATTCTACAATCCCACCATCAGGGGGCAGATACTGATTTCACCAGAACAGTCAACTTTCACAACAAATGCCTTCTGGAATATTTCAACCCCCCTTTCTATTCTTTGGTGTAGTCAAAACAAGCAGTAAAATTAAGCATATATGCAAATGAATTACTTTTAATTTGTCACGTACACACATTTAGCAGATGTTATTGCGGGTGTAGCGAAATGTTTGTGTTCATAGCTCCAACAGTGCAGTAATATCTAACAATTCACACATCTAAAAGTAAAAGGTAATTAAGAAATATATAAATATTAGGACGAGCAATGTCAGAGTGGCATTGACTAAAATACAGTAGAATAGAATACAGTATACACATATATATAAATATATACATATATACACACACACATATGAGATGAGTAAAGCAGTATGTCAACATTAAAGTGACCAGTGATTCCATGTCTTTCTATATAGATTCTCTTGTTTGTATTCATTATTAAAATGTACCTGACATTTCTACTGGTTTAGAACCCTCAACCAGTAGAACAACCGGTTCTTCCAGTGTCCCAAAAACACTACCGACTCACCTTAAAATGTTGATGCATACAAAACCGGCACACCTTCCTTTTGATATCTTTCGTAATGTGTCTAGAGGCTGGTAGAAATCCACATTTGGGCTGTAAAAACACAAGACGAGAATGAATCAACAACAGTGAGTCAACGGTGGCTGGTGGAGGAGGTGATTTGATAAATTCCAACAAAACGTCTCTTTTCAACTCAACACACTGATCCATTTATCATAATGACTTCCAAATCCCATGCTCCCTGACTCACCCTTCCCTTAAGCCTGTTTTCAGTAACCCAGGGCCTTACCTATTCATTATACTTGGAAATACTCTGTCAAGTTTGTTTAACCAGGAATGTAAATTGATTTGAGAACCAGTTCTGTGTTTTTACTCACTGAGCAGTAAAGTCCGACTTTTAGATGACATTTTCAGTCAGCCATAATGTGGCTTTGAGGTGAGGACAGCTGGTCATTCATAACAGAAACAAAATCATTCTCATGTTAACAACAAACCACCTATAGCCTTTAATATCCCTATACAGAGAGTAGACACCACACCTATATTGGGCCTTTATTGGCAAACTCCAAGCAGGCTGTCATGTGCATTTTACTGAAGAGTGGCTTGTGTCTGGCCACTCTAGCAAAAAGGCCTAATTGCATATTAAAAAGGCATAATTCACATGCCTAGTTAAATAAATAAAAATTGGTGGAGTGCTGCAGAGATGGTTGTCCTTCTGGAAGGTTCTCCCATCTCCACAGAGGAACTCTGGAATGCTGTCAGAGTGACTATTGGGTTCTTGGTCACCTCCCTGACCAAGCCCCTTCTCCCCTGATCGCTCAGCTTTAGTCTTCGTGGTTCCAAACTTCTTCCAAGTAAGCATGATGGAGGCCACTGTGTTCTTGGGGACCTTCAATGCTGCAGACATGTTTTGGTACCCTTCCCCAAATTTGTGCCGACACAATCCTGTCTCGGAGCTCTATGGACAATTCCTTCGACCTCATGGCTTGGTTTTTGCTCTGACATGCATTGTCAACTATGGGACCTTATATAGACAGGTGTGTGCCTTTCCAAATCATGTCCAATCAACTGAATTTACCACAGGTGGACTCCAATCAAGTTGTAGAAACATCTCAAGGATGATCAATGGAAACAGGATGCACCTGAGCTCAATTTCAAGTCTCATAGCAAAGGGTCTGAATACTTATGTGAATAAGGTAATTTTGTTTTTAATAAATTTGCAAAAATTCCCCAATTTCAATAAGGGGTATTGTGTGTATACTTATTTAATCCATTTTAGAATAAGGCTGTAACATAAAATGTGGAAATAGTCTCAGAACAAGAATAGACTGACGAGTTTCAGAAGGAAGTCCTTTGTTTCTGGCCATTTTGAGCCTGTAATCAAACCCACAAATGCTGATGCTCCAGATACTCAACTAGTCTAAAGCCCAGTTTTGCTGCTTCTTTAATCCGAACAGTTTTCAGCTGTCCTAACATAATTGCAAAAGGGTCTTCTAATGATCAATTAGCATTTTAAAATGATAAACTTGGATTAGCTAACACAACGTTCCATTGGAACACAAGAGTGATGGTTGCTGATAATGGGCCTCTGTTTTATGGAATATCTACATAGGCATACAATCTGCCGTTTCCAGCTACAATTGTTAATGTTGTAAATGACTATGTCTACACTGTATTTCGGATCAACATAATGTTGTTTTAAATGGACAAAAAAAGTGATTATTTCAAAAACAAGGACACTTCTAAGTGACCCCAACCTTTTGAGTGCTATATAAATTGCAAAATAGTTGGGAAGAGATTTTTGATGTACCGATTCCATGGGACATGGTTTATGAATTGACACGCAAAACGACACCGGATTCAAAACTTCTAAATGTTTTATTTAAATTACCATACAAAATTCTTGCAACCAATATAATGTTATATAAAATGGCAGACAACCTTCCCAGCTCTGCAGATTATGCAGTGAGGAGACAGAGTGATTAGATCATTTATTTTGGTATTGTCCATATGTTGCTTGTTTTTGGTCACAGCTCCAGGAATGGCTGAAGAATTGCAACATTTACCTGGAGCTCACTCTGTAGATAGCAATACTATGGGATTTGAAAAGTCAAAGTCAATCGATCAATAATAAAAAAAATATTTTAGCAAAAAATATTTAATTTACAATCTGTAGAAGCTATGAGAATAGAAAGGTTCAGTACTTTTGTGAAGCATCACAGCACAGTTGAACAATATATGGCAAATAGAAATCCAAAATGGATGGTGTTGAGAGACAGATGGGAGGGGTTGAATGGAGCTGAAGGGTGGGACTAGTAACAAGATAACCAATGTAAAACATACGGGTTCTGTAAAATGTATATAGGTTCAGAACTATTGCGAAATAATACAGTTACAAATAGAAATCAAACTGGATGGACATCAGAAATAGAGGAAGGACTAAAAACAAACTAAATATAACTATTGTAAAATAGATTGTGTCTGTAAAATGTGTATAAGATGTATAAACTGAAGGTAGAAGCCTAAGTGCTCTTGTTTATTAGTTTACTCCAATTGGGGGGAAGGGTGGTAGGGTTTGGGGGGAATAATAAAGGTATATTATGATTTAAAAAAAAGTTTATATACACACACACCCCAAAACTATATAGGGGATTGAAAAATGATGCAGACAATTACATTGGAGGCAACAATCTATCCGCAATATAAAAGCTGACCCCCCCCCCTGAACAAACAAGAGGTAAAGGGGTGGGAAAACTTTGCAAAGGCTTTGTGTGTGTTTGATAGAGATTGTTACAACACTGTATATTAGACATAATGACATTTAAAATGTCTTTATTCTTTTGGAACTTCTGTGAGTGTAATGTTTACTGTTTATTTCACTTATCAACTTCACTTGTTTTGGCAACGTTAACGTATGTTTCCCATGCCAATAAAGCCACTTGAGTTGATAGACATACACAATACCAGTCAAAAGTTAACACCTACTCATTCCAGGGTTTTTTATTTATTTGTACTATTTTCTTTTTATATATTTTCTCAATTTTAGAATAATAGTGAAGACATGAGAACTATATAAGTGTTAAACAAATCAAAATATATTTTATATTTGAGATTCTTCAAATAGCCACCCTTTGCCTTTATATGACAGCTTTGCACACTCTGGGCATTCTCTCAACCAGCTTCACCTGGAATGCTTTTCCAAGAGTCTTGAAGGAGAGGACTGTACCTAACACTCTACACAGAGAGGACTGATACGGTACCTTATTCTCTATACAGAGATGAGAGGACTGCGACTGTACCTTAATCTCTATACAGAGAGGAGGTCTGTGTTCTCTGCTGCAGCAGCAGCAGGAGGATAGCTGGGTGAGGTTAGGCAGACACAAGGCACATCCACTCAACGTATCCATCACTTTGTCACAGCGAGACTCTGCCATGACACGGAACACACAGACAGCGTTGTTATAACACATTCATAACAGTCTATAAACACATACACAAATTTACAGTCAGAGACATTAGGGGCGGGTTTCCCAGACTCCGATTTAGACTGGCTGTGGACAAAAACAAAAACAAAACTCATTGGAGGATCTAATTTACTCCTATTGTGTTGTAGAATGTCATTGCCTCGTTGTGTTGTGGAATATGACTACGTCCCAAATAGCAACCTATTTTCTTCATAGTACACTGCTTTTTGATTGAATGAGCCCGGAGGAAAGGACTGCCTCCTATGCGACTGTAGAATAGAGCTGAAACCTCTACACTATAGACAAACGCATAGTCATCAACTAAAAAAAACATTCTACAGTCGCATAGGAGGCAGTCCTTTCCTCCGGGCTCATTCAATCAAAAAGCAGTGTACTATGAAGAAAATAGGGTGCTATTTGGGACGCAGCCATATTCCGCAACACAATGAGGAAATTATACATTTTATAAAACCCAAAATATGTCAAACCCTGATAACAAAGTAAAGATAAAACGTACCTGGCCTTTCCTGCTGGACCTTCAATGACAGCTGTCGAACAAAGTCTAATGGGAGCTTCACAGCCTCCTGCAACATTGATTAACTGATTAATTCATCTATATCATTAATCTGTCATTAATCTCTATCAGGGAACTGACAATAACCTCTGGAGTTTCAACTATCTGACTGCCATGTGGAACTAATAAAGTACTTCCATTTCAACAAACCGCTACCGGCGTTAAGCGACACCGCCACCACGCCAACGGCGTTACGCGACACCGCCACCACGCCAACGGCGTTACGCGACACCACGCCAACGGCGTTACGCGACACCACGCCAACGGCGTTACGCGACACCACGCCAACGGCGTTACGCGACACCACGCCAACGGCGTTACGCGGCACCACGCCAACGGCGTTACGCGCCACCGCCACCACGCCAGCGGCGTTACGCGCCACCGCCACCGGCGTTACGCGCCACCGCCACCACACGCCACCACGCTACCGGCGTTACACAACACCGCTACCGGCGTTAACTTCTCTAGGATAGGGGGCAGCATTTTCACTTTAGGATAAATAGTGTGCCCAATTTCAACTTCCTTCTATCCTATCCCTTCCGTGTAACGCCGGTAGCGGTGTCGTGTTAGTTGATGACTATGCGTTGAAACTTCAGTTCTTATGTTCGCGCCACCGCGCTAACGGCGTTACGCGACACCGCTACCGGCGTTACGCGACACCGCTACCGGCGTTACGCGACACCGCTACCGGCGTTACGCGACACCGCTACCGGCGTTACGCGACACCGCTACCGGCGTAACGCGACACCGCTACCGGCGTAACGCGCTACCGGCGTAACGCGCTACCGGCGTTACGTGACACCGCTACCGGCGTTACGTGACACCGCTACCCCGCTAACGGCGTTACGTGACACCGCTACCCCGCTAACGGCGTTACGTGACACCGCTACCCCGCTAACGGCGTTACGTGACACCGCTACCCCGCTAACGGCGCTGTGACACCGCTACCGGCGTTACGTGAGACCATTAACAAGGCACCATGCTGTTTGCAACAATATGGTTATCACAGAAGAAGTATATCTTACTCCATTATGGACGAATTTCTCCCCCAGCAGTGGCTTCATGACATTTTGACTATAGTCAACTATGTTCTGTATGTGGCGGAACGCTTGTTCTGTTGTCTGGAAGAGAAGAAACAGACCGTGAAGAGAAATTAGGTTGATGTGACAATCCTGATGAGTGTGTTCATTTTTCATAGCTTTCATGGATGATGCGCTTGGGGCTTCGCTTGCTTGGTTGATGAAAGCCTTTAACTCCAAGCTGGACCTTGTTAAGACACATAATCTTGGATCAGCTTCCCTTTCCCCCATTAGAGGATGAAATCCAAAACTGACCCAGGATCAGCATCTAGGGGCAACTTCACCCTAGCCTGGATCCCACCAGTGCTGATTTCCAAAACCCAAATTCCTTAGAAATGATCACAAGGAGTTTATTCATTTATTTATCCAACCTTTAAATTAACTAGGGAAATCAGTTAAGAACAAATTATTTTCACCCTGGCCATACCCGGACAACACTGGGCCAATTGTGCGCCGCCCTCCCAATCACGGGATACAGCCTGGATTCGAACCAGGTACTGCACTGAGATGCAGTGTCTTAGACCACTTGAATTGAGTTGTTGATTAACCATAATAAACACACTAAACGTTTCCCAGAATAAACCAGTCCAAGACATATATTTGTTACCAAGCAAGTTACGGTTGGAATGTTTATTAACTAACAAGTCTACTTACTAAATGGGACAACTTTTACTAGATAGGATTTTCTAACCTTATGTGAGTTTTCGACATCTTCTGTAGAATACTTCAGGAGGCGAAGGACTCTGGCGTGCTGGATAGGAGAGAGGAGAGAGTTGTTAGGATTCACAATGTTGTATCTATTAAAAAAAAGGTAATTAAACATAAATACGGTGGAGTAAAATGTATTTTCTGAAACCCACTTGATAACTCAGCAAGGTTAAATAGCTAGCTAGCTCGTTTGACTTCCAAGGCATCAAAGACATGCAGCTAAGTTTAGTTAACGTTAGCTATGACGCTAACGTTAATTGGCTAGCTTGTCAGCTAGCAACTGGTGTGGAAAAGTACAAGAATTAGATAACTTCTAGGGTAACTATCTTGTAGCAACTAAAGCAAACAATATTTAACTTTCCACTGTTAGACATGGACGGCGCCAAACAACTTGGCTAGCTAGGTATTAGCTCTAAGCTTACTAATGTTAGCTAGCTAGCTGCATATGCTACTGTAGCTAACTAGCTCACCTGAACATGAGAAACCACTAGGCTTTTGTTGCCCTCCCCGTGGTATTTCCAGTCGTTCTCGTCCATTTTATCCAGTTCCATAACACAACTATGCGATATACGCAAATGTATCTCTGTATAAACTCCAATAACTTCCAAGGCCAACACACCACAAGTTCCGATGTTGTAGAAATAACTTCAGCTGCTGACACCAAGACAGTGATACCACAGATGGTCAATTAAAAAATAAATAATGTTTTGCTGCAACTACCGCTTTCTGGAGGATGTCCCGCCCACTGATGTCTTCTTCTTCTTCGGTAAGGTTTAACGGCGGTTCATTACCGCCCCCTAATGAAGTATTGTATATATACATTACTCTTAGTGATACTAAATGGTAAAGGGGAACCGAAAAAAAATAAAAAACATGAATACAATAAAAATATACATCTATTTTTAATTACCTTTCCAACTAACCCTATACTCATTAAATCCCATCGCCTTATTCTACAACTTTAAACCGATCTGATCCTACCCTAGGCCAATGACCTGAGAGGACCGGACACCACATCATCAAGTACTTCTCTGCAGCACATCATCTATTTTCTGTGACTTACGTTCAACCTCTGCGGTACAGTTGATAACCATTGCTATGAACACTATACAGTAAGCCAACATTACTGAAGCCCTCAGTTCTGGAACAGATTTTATATTCACAGGGATCCTCTCAGAATACCTCACCGTTGATCCATCCTCCTCTACTTTCTTCAATGCCTCAGCATACAGTACAACACCTTCTGTACTACTCTGACCATGGACAACTCAACCTGCCTCTCTCGCACAGGACACCTCCGATCCTGAGCAACAAACTGAAATGGTCCACCCACACAGACAGCGTGGTGAAGAAGGCCCAACAGCGCCTCTTCAACCTCAGGAGGCTGAAGAAATTTGGCTTGTCACCGAAAACACTCGGTGAACACACTTTTTTAGATGCACAATCGAGAGTATCCTGTCGGGCTGTATCACCGCCTGCTACGGCAACTGCTCCGCCCACAACCGTAAGGCTCTCCAGAGGGTAGTGAGGTCTGCACAACGCATCACCGGGGGCAAACTACCTGCCCTCCAGGACACCTACACCACCCGATGTCACAGGAAGGCCAAAAAGATCATCAAGGACAACAACCACCCAAGCCACTGCCTGTTCACCCCGCTATCATCCAGAAGGTGAGGTCAGTACAGGTGCATCAAGCTGGGACCGAGAGACTGAAAAACAGCTTCTAACTCAAGGCCATCAGACTGTTAAACAGCCATCACTAATATTGAGTGGCTGCTGCCAACATACTGACTCAAATCTCTAGCCACTTTAATAATTAATAATTGGATGTAATAAATGTATCACTAGCCACTTTAAACAATGCCACTTCATATAATGTTTACATACCCTACATTACTCATCTCATATGTATACACTGTACTCTATACCATCTACTGCATCTTACCTATGCCGTTCGGCCATCGCTCATCCATATATTTATATGTACATATTCCTATTCATCCCTTTACATTTGTGTGTATAAGGTAGTTGTTGTGAAATTGTTAGATTACTTGTTAGATATTACTGCACGGTCGGAACTAGAAGCACAAGCATTTTGCTACCCTCGCTTTAACATCTGCTAACCATGTGTATGTGACCAATCAAATTTTATTTGACATGGGCACCCCTACAGTTGACACACATTCCTCTGTCCCATGTCCTCCTGCACACTTCCCATGTCTTGGAATCTCCCTCCTACACACTGCTGTGACATGACCATACGCTTGGCACCTAGAACACCGCAGTGGATTCGGCACAAAAGCTCTAACAGCATAACTCATATATCCTAACATTACTTCATAACAGTGAATGTCATCTATTAATTTACTCATAGTATTTATAAGTATAAGCCATATCAGCCAGGGAAACTAATTGTGCTCACTTTATGATAGAACATTCAGATATGTCTGCCTGACTATGAGGCTCTTTACCTGAATTAATAGGATTTTCTTGTGATCACAACAACACTACTTATTTTGCTCAAATAGAGATGTAATGAAATGGTGTTTTCTTTGAAAAGATGGGCCTGGCTGAGAACAGAACATCCAGTAGAACATTCTGCCTGAGTGTGGGACTATTTACTGAAATATTCTGGATTATTTTGTGAACAAACGACAGTATATATACAAAAGTATGTGGACACCCCTTTTAATTAGTGGATTCGGCTACTTCAGCCACACCTGTTGCTGACAGGTGTATACAATCGAGCACACAGCCATGCAATCTCCATAGCTAAACATTGGCTGTAGAATGGGCCTTACTGTAGATCTCAGTGACTTTCAACGTGGCACCGTCATACGACGTCACCTTTCCAACAAGTCAGTTTGTCAAATTTCTGCCCTGCTAGTTGCCACGGTCACCTGTAAGTACAGTTATTTCATCTCCTGTCCCGTATTCTTTCAGGATCTCAACTAATGTCTAGTTTAGTGAGGTAAAGCAACATTGAATCAGCATATGCACAGAGATACCTTGATGAGATCCTGAGGCCCATTGTCGTGCCATTCATCCGCCGCCATCACCTTCTGTTTCAAGGTATCTCTGTGCAAACACGCACAACCCCATGTCACAAGGATCTGTAGACAATTCCTGGAAGCTGAAAATGTCCCAGTTCTTCCATGGCCTGCATACTCACCAGACATGTCACCCATTGAGCATGTTTGGGATGCTCTGGATCGACGTGTACGACAGTATGTTCCAGTTCCCGCCAGTATCCAGCAACTTCACACAGCCATTGAAGACGAGTGGAACTACATTCTACAGATCACAATCAACAGCCTGATCAACTCTATGAGAAGGAGATGTGTCACGCTGCATGAGGCAAATGGTGGTCACACCAGATACTGACTGGTTTTCTGATCCACGCCCTTACCCCCTTTTTTTTTTAAAGGTATCCATGACAAACAGATGCATATCTGTATTCCCATTCATGTGAAATCCATATATTAGGTACTATTGAAATTGTTGCATGTTGCGTTTATATTTTTGTTCAGTGTACAATATTTCAGTGATACTTCTGTGCTGATAAGCCTATTCTTTGCCATGTTATTGCCCTATTCGGACGGGTATTACTAGAGACGTTGGTTTTGTAATTATTATCGAAGCACGTGCGTTATTCCAGAAGACTATTCACACAGGATTAGTTAGTCTCTCCAAACTGCCCCCTGTAATTCTTAATATGTCCAAACTGAATTGACACTTATGACGGAAGCTTGGAGGTTTTTCATGTAGGCGATGAAGATATTTAACGTCATGTCTGGACGCTGCACTGACAACTCGCGCTTGGCTGCCAGATGGTGTCCCCACGATATTTAAATTGATGAAGTGTGATCATAATCATTATTTTAGCGATCCATCCATGGTAGACGTCCTTCCTAATAACAAAGCCCCACATCCTGCTGATTTGAGCTGCTGAACCGTATTTGCACTTGACTGTGTTTATGGATGAGAAAGGGAACTTGCCATTTACAATAAGTTTAGCAGGGATTGTGCTTTGCGATCTATTGCCTAGGACAGGGCTCTCCAACCATGTTTGTGGAGAGCTACCATCCTGTAGGTTTTCACTCCAACCCTAATCTAGCGCATACGATTAAATAATTAGCCTAACTCGTTGATAAAATGAACCGGGTTAATTACAACTGGGGTTGGTGCAAAAACCTACAGGAATGTAGCTCTCCAAGAACAGGGTTGGAGAGCCCTGAGATAGGACATCAACAGCCAGCCAGGGTTTCATTAAATAAGTTATAAGCAATGCTTTTTATTGCACATTTAGGCCAAATTAAACTGATGCAATTGTCAATATTCAACTTCAATTCACTGGCACAATGAAGAATAGCTTAGCCATACTCATTGATCGCCTAATAAATACTTTATTATACTTTTGGTGAATTTACGAGGCATTGCTCGTCAATACATTGCTCGATACATATGACCAAGATATAGCCTATGTGCACGGTTCTGACTGTCTGCCCCGATCCTCTCTCTTCCTCGCCTGCTCCTCTTTCTCTCAGCCAGCAGCATACCACTCTGCATCACACTACTGCTTTGCCTCTGAAGCTAAGCAGCGTTGGTCCTGGTCGGTCCCTGGATGGGAGACCAGATGCTGCTGGAAGTGGTGTTGGAGGGCCAGTAGGAGGCACTCTCCCCTCTGGTCTAAAAAAAATAATAATATCCCCAGGCACATTGCTTTGTGTTGGGTGCTGTCTTCAGATAAATCATTAAAGATTCTATGGCACTTATTGTAAGAGTAGGAGTGTTAACTCTGGAGTTCTGGCTCAATTCCCAGTCTGATCTGTGTTACAGGGAGTTAGTCTACCTGTTAGTGGGACAACATCCCTACCTATTGGCCTTCATGTGTACTGCACCTTGTGTATGTACTATGGTTGCATTGTGGGGCATTCCATGTTAACATGACTGCAGTATACACATTACTAAAACACAACAAGTCCTCATACTAGCTTCCAATTTGCTTATTCAACTCCAGTGTAACTATTGTCCAGGTCGTTGCTTTAAATGAGAATGTGTTCTCAGTCAACTTATCAGGTTAAATATTATTTATTTTCTGCTGTGAAATCTGTTGTGTATTGTAATGTTTGTAAAATATATAAAACTGCCTTCATTTTGCTGGACTCCAGGAAGAGTAGCTGCGGGGATCCATAATAAATACAAACATGCTGAAATAGTGGCGACAGTAAACAGCTGCATGTAACTCAGCGGCTAAGAAGAACATAGAATCGCCAGACTGCTTGTTTGTGTCGTGCTTATGTTTGCAATACTGACAACGAAGTTTGTATGAACATGTCCGTATGTTGTCTAAAACAAGTAAATAGCTGCATTGTAGCCTTCTTCCCTCCTGAAAAAAAGAACATGAAATCGTGCTTATGTCTACTGAGGCATGGAATGCAATAGTTCGAACAGTTTTGTGTACAACATGAAGTGTGTAGGCTACACCAGTGACCAGGCAAAGACGACTAAGAGTGGAGGAGCGACAGCGGGACATTCAGCACATCAGATATGTAGTTAGCGGAGTGGGAACTCAGCTACAATTTAAAAAAAAATCCATGTTCCGTTCTTTTTAAATACAATAGTTTAAAAAAATGTTTCTTAAGGCAGGTCTTAACAAAATAATAATGCATTTCTTTGAATTGCGGTGCTTTGTGTTATATAATTTAAAAAAATCTTCGTATTCTAATGTTCCCAGATACCTTCATAAATACAACCAAATCATTATTTTTGCAATAGCACATATGAAATGTATTTATTAGAATGTTAGAATGTATTGGTTCAGAACGGGATTGCTCGATGCCCAGTTTATCTAGTGTTAGTAGTAGTCGATTTTGCATGACTCTGGGCCAAAATTATACGAAGATACAGTAGGAGAAAAAAACAACATGAATTTCATGTAAAATAACAAGCCAATGTTAATCTCCCAGGACAAATTAACTAGCAACAGCAAGATAGATAAAATGTCCATGAATGTTCCACGTTCACGGTTTAGTTTTGATATTTGAACCTGCGTGTCATGATCGCGCCTTGTGTGGAGACAAAATCAACGTGCGTTGGGTCGTCGGTCTGTTGCGTGTAGAACAGCTCCTTCTAGGCACTGATTGCCCATACATTACATTAGTGAATTTGATTGAGATATTGAAAGTCAATAAATTCCTATAGCCTACCTATCTTTTGATTACCTAGCTTGCATAATTAGCTGTCAGCTGTTCGATATGGCTTGTTGAGGGGGGCAGTTTTAGCTTGTTTGTATAGCTAAACAAATAAACGAATATAGAAGCTAGGTTTTAGCCAAAGTATTAACAACGGTTCCACATCTAAACTAGTTACTTTTACATTGTTCAAAGATGTTATTTTGATAATAAAATTTATTGCGCAATATATCTGCCATTCCGTGGATCACATGATATTGTACACAAGCTAGTTTATTTACCCACCGCGTTTCACATGACCCAAAGCCAACAGTACCGTGGTAGCCTCTCTGCTGGCGCAATCCTTGTGTGGAAAGTAAATGGAAGGACTGCAAATGAATACAATGCTAATTCGTGGGACAGCCAAATCAACTATCAACACTACTACCAAATGATTTTTTTTACAACTAACCTAATGGTACTGCAATTAATCCAAAAGCATGTTTTTGTTGTCATTTGTCACTTGAGTGGCCTCTATTGTCGTAATGTGGTACTGAATTTGTATTTACTTTATTTTACTAGGCAAGTTAAGAACAAATTCTTATTTACGATGACGGCCTACCAAAATGCCTCCTGGAGGGATGGGGGCTGGGGTTTAAAATAAAAGACAAAACACACATCACGACAAGAGAGACACCACAACACTACGTAAAGGGAGACCTAAGACAACAACATAGCAAGGCAGCAACACATGAAAACACAACATGGTAGCAACACAAAACATGGTCCAAATATTATTGGGTACAGACAACAGCACAAAGAGCAAGAAGGTAGAGACAACAATACATGATTGAGTCTTTGAATAAAGAGATGGAGATAAAACTGTCCAGTTTTAGTTCCAGTCGCTAGCTGCAGCGAACTGAAAAGAGGAGCGACCCAGGGATGTGTGTGCTTTGGGGACCTTTAACAGAATGTGACTGGCAGAACGGGTGTTGTATGTGGAGGATGAGGGCTGCAGTAGGTATCTCAGATAGGGGGAAGTGAGGCATAAGAGAGTTTAATAAATAAGCATCAACCAGTGGGTCTTGCGACGGGTATAGAGAGATGACCAGTTTACAGAGGAGTATAGAGTGCAGTGATGCGTTGACTCGACTGTGTTGCAAGTGTCTTACAAGTTTGTCGCCAGACCATTGCTATGGAGAAAGCAAGTCCTTGATGTCATTTATGGCCATATGTAACAGTATAACTTTAAACCGTCCCCTCGCCCCGACACGGGCGCGAACCAGGGACCCTCTGCACACATCGACAACAGTCACCCACGAAGCGTCGTTACCCATCGCTCCACAAAAGCCGCGGCCCTTGCAGAGCAAGGGGAAACCCTACTTAAGTCTCAGAGCAAGTGACGTAACTGATTGAAATGCAGTAGCGCGTACCCGCGTAACTAGCTAGCCATTTCACATTCGTTACACTCACCCCCCTTTCAACTCCTCCTTTTCCGCAGCAACCAGTCATCCGGGTCACGCACATGTAACAGTATAACTTTAGTACCGTCCCTCGCCCCGACACGGGCGCGAACAGGGACCCTCTGACACATCAACAACTGACACCACGAAGCGTCGTTACCATCGCTCCACAAAAGCGCGGCCCTTGCAGAGCAAGGGGAAACCCTACTTAACTCTCAGAGCAAGTGACGTAACTGATTGAAATGCTAGTATGCGCAATACCCCCCGCTAACTAGCTAGCCATTTCACATCCGTTACACATACCTTATGCTTAAATTAGTAGGTTAAAGCAATAAAAATTGACAGTGAAATATTTGAGTTAACATATTTATCTCCAGGTATGAGGGGAAGAGCATACAGCTAAAGTAAATCACCATCCTCCCCCAGGCAGATATCAACACAAACAATTAGATGTAAAACCACCTGCATAAACAAGTCTGTTAGCAATCTACGGTCTTAATAGCAGGTATTTATGACACGTAAAAAGCGAATCAAATTAGTATAGATGACCAACAAAAATAGTCATACATTCTGTAATCTGTATTCTTCCAACCACAGGAGGTTGGTGGCACACTAATTGGGAGGACGGGCTCATGGTAATGGCTGTGAGGTAAGTGGATGGTATACATTCACTATCCGCTCCAGCCATTACATGACCCGTCCTCCCAATAGTGTGCCACCAACCTCCTGGTTGGAAAGAATACAGATTACAGAATGTATGACTATTTTTGTTGGTCATCTATACTAATTTGATTCGCTTTTTAACGTGTCATAAATACCTGCTTTATACAGCCTTTATGAGCTGTCCTCTCCGCCGGCCCAGCCATTATGATGAGCTGTCCTCCCTCCCGCCGCTCCAGCCATTATGATGAGCTGTCCTCCCCCCGCCGCTCCAGCCATTATGATGAGCTGTCCTCCTCCCCGCGCCGCCTCCAGCCATTATGATGAGCTTGTCCTCCCCCCGCCGCTCCAGCCATTATGATGAGCTGTCCTCCCCCGCCGCTCCAGCCATTATGATGAGCTGTCCTCCCCCCGCCGCTCCAGCCATTATGATGAGCTGTCTCCTCCGCCGCTCCAGCCATTATGATGAGCTGTCCTCCCCCCGCCGCTCCAGCCATTATGATGAGCTGTCCTCCCCCCGCCGCTCCAGCCACCAAGGTTCAGAGCTATGGCTGTTCTAAAAAGGCACTACATGGTAAATCTGAGGTCTGCATTGGCCGTGCAGTATTTACGGTGATGTGGCCTCTGCAGAAGTCAGGACATTCATACTTCTTGCGGTTTGCCGAGCAGCGCAGAGGTGTTGTGAAGGAAGTGAGCTTGTGTTTACACAAGACGGCCTGCTCACCCACCGTTAACCAATCATGTCGATAAGGAGCCCTATGCATTGTTACAACAGTTGAGAGGCGCTCACGTTGCGGTTATATTTTGTTCAGTAGAAACAGAGAAGAGGACAATACGAAATGTAGACTAACGAAGAAAACCAAAGTTATAAATCCTATGTGCAACAATAACACATAGGTGAGATTTACGTGACAAGCGACACATACTGTAAGAACGATGTGCTGGTGTTACAATACGATGGTGACATTGCATACTTACAAAATAAATGGCATACAGCTTTATCTTTCAAGATTATTCAATACTTATCTAGATACATGGACTTCCATATAATACAGAAACAATATGTCTTAGGTTGAACCTAACTAACCACACTGAGGATGATTACAGTTTCTATTATTTAACTAGGCAAGTCAGTTAAGAACAAATTCTTAATTACAATGACGGCCTACGCTGGCCAAACCTGGTCGACGCCGGGCCAATTGTGCGCCGCCCTTTGGGACTCCCAATCACCGCCGGATGTGACACAACTCGAACACAATGTACATCTGACAAGGCAGAGAATGTTGGCTAGAGCAGATATGACCCGTTTAACCCCTTAGCCTCTTCCTCTCAATTGAACATGCAGATGCAACCAAAGACTGAAATAAAATAAAGTTCTGGGGAAGTGTGTGAGGATGACCCAGTACAGCTTGGCCCAACTGAACCCCTCATGCATCTGCACCATCCACACGGACCTGGTGGATGGTGTGTCGACTGCTAAATGTATACTCCTATAAAAAGCACACAAAAACATTCAATACCACACTTCATTACTTCACAGAACACCATTTCTGCGATAAAGTGGGTGTCTGTGTCAAAGTCCTTGTCCAACCGCGTGATGACCCTGAGTATCTTCCTAATGAGGGCCTCTCGGCTGCACGAGTTGAAGCCTTCTGGTCTCACCCTGGACGATCCTGAAGGATCCAGCCACTTGCTCATCTGGTTGTTTGTGATCGAAAAGCTCTCCGTATGCAATTGAATAGTTACGTGAAAGGTTACTGTTAGTCATGTGAATTGTAAGCTAATTTAAGTTGAGAGACTCGTCAAACCAAATTTCTTTAGACAAGAAAATTACCTCAATGTCTTTGTCAGTGAGGGCATCAACGACGAGGTGGCAGTAACCTCGATGTGAGCAAGACCTTTAAATTACCAGGAAGTGTTCTGTAACATTTAAAAAAATAAATCAAGTTATTTATTTTTTTATGATCAAACATTGCATTCCAATTGCATGTCATGTCATCTTCGTCGCCAGAAACGCGGCATGGTATCGACGAAGATGCCACAATGCTGTTCCTGTGTCTCCACCACAAGGCTGTGAACCTCATGTTCTGCCATCTGTACTACATCAGCAACAATATGATGGAGTTGAACATCTCTAATACATCAGCAACAATATGATGGAGTTGAACATCTCTAATACATCAGCAGCAATATGATGGAGGTTGAACATCTCTAATACATCAGCAACAATATGATGGAGTTGAACATCTCTAATACAATCAGCACAATATGATGGAGTTGAACATCTCTAATTAATCAGCAACATATGATGGAGTTGAACATCTCTAAAACATCAGCAACAATATGATGGAGTTGAACATATCTAAAACATCAGCAACAATATGATGGAGTTGAACATCTTCGTTCAGAACCTGCAACACACAGAACATGTTCCCTGTAAGCTGCACGACCGCCATTATACTTTCCGAATGCACTGTATTTTCCAGGAATAATCTTATCATGTTACCGATTGTATCCAGAGTATTTTCAGATTTCGTTAATACATTTCTGCTTCTGCTACTGGTATCCTCACCTTTGGTCTAATCTAATCCTTTCAATTACTACAAAAGGTTATGCATGTTTTTAACACTTCTTCTGTAAGAAACATTTCAATTTAGCCCTATCCCTATAGGCCAATTCCCACGAGTGTAAATGGTTATTATAAACTGGGTGGTTCAAGCCCTGAACGCCTACCAGATGAGCTAAATAACTTCTATGCTCGCTTCGAGGCAAGCAACACTGAAGCATGCATGAGAGCACCAGCTGTTCCGGAAGACTGTGTGATCACGCTCTCCGTAGCCGATGTGAGCAAGACCTTTAAACAGGTCAACATTCACAGACGGATTACCAGGACGTGTACTCAGAGCAGGCACGAACCAACTGTCAAGTGTCTTCAACCTCTCCCTGACCGAGTCTGTAATACCTACACATTTCAAGCGGACCACCATAGTCCCTGTGACCAGGAAAGCGAAGGTAACCTGCCTAAATGACTAACGCCCGCGGCACTCACGTCGGTAGCCATGAAGTGCTTTGAAAGGCAGGTCATGGATCACATCAACACCATCATCCCGGAAACCCTAGACCCACTCCAATTCGCATACCGCAGATCCACAGATAACGCAATCTCAAATCGCACTCCACACTGCCCTTTCCCACCTGGACAAAAGGAATACCTATGTGAGAATCCTATTCATTGACTACAACTCAGCGTTCAACACCACAGTGCCCACAAAAGTCATCACTAAGCTAAGGACCCTGGGACTAAACACCTCCCTTTGCAACTGGATCCTGGACTTCCTGATGGGCCGACTCCAGGTGGTAAGGGTAGGCAACAACACATCTGCCACACTGATCCTCAACACAGGGGTCCCTCGGGTGCGTGGTTAGTCCTCTTCTGTACTCCCTGTTCACCCACGACTGCGTTGCCAAGCACGACTCCAACACCATCATTAAGTTTGCTGATGACAACAGTGGTAGGCCTGATTACCGACAACGATGAGACAGCCTATAGGGAGGAGGTCAGAGACGTGAGCAAGACAAAGGAGATGATAGTGGACTACAGGAAAAGGAGGGCCGAACACGCCCCCATCCACGTCGACGGGGCTGAAGTGGAGCAGGTTGAGAGTTGGTTTCCCCAACACCAACAAACTATCATAGTCCAAACACACCAAGACAGTCGAGAAGAGGGCGCGACAACAGCTTTCCCCCTCAGGAGATTGAAAAGATTTGGCATGGTTCCCAGATCCTCAAAAAGTTCTACAGCTGCACCACCGAGAGCATCCTGACCGGTTGCATCACCGCCTGGTATGGCAACTGCTTGGCATCTGACCGTAAGGCGCTATAGAGGGTAGTGTGTACGGCCCAGTACATCACTGGGGTCAAGCTTCCTGCCATCCAGGACCTATATACTAGGCGGTGTCAGAGGAAGGCCCAAAATAGGGAACCATTCCCTAAAATCGCCAAAGACTCCAGTCACCCAAGTCAGACTGTTCTCTATGCTCTATGGCATATATGTCAGAGTCAAGGCCCGCGGGCCACATCCGGCCCGCGAGAAGGTTTTTTACGGCCCCTGGGATGATCTTGATTTATTATTAGAACCGGCCCGCAGACCGCAGCAAGCCGGCAGCCCGCAGATCTTTTACACGCACCAATACTACATTTCCCACAATGCAACGGTGACGCACCGAGCAGTAGGCTGCTTCATTTCAATATTTATTGGCACAGCAGTCGTCAGCATCACAGTAAAATTAACTTTCAGATACCCATCAAAAATGGCAAAACGGAAGGTGGACACTGAGAACCGGGGGTTTCAAACAAGGTGGGAGTCGGAGTATATGTTCACGGAGGTAGCTGGAAAACCTGTGTGTCTTCTGTGTGGAGAAAGTGTGGCGGTACTGAAAGAGCTGCAGGGTCGGGATCATGTCATCTCTGATATGTACAGTACAGTGAAGGCATTTAAAACCAAACTGACTCTGTGGGAGACGCAGATGCGGAAAGAAAATTTGAGCCACTTTCCCAGCTGCCAGACCATGAAAGAGAAGCTCTCTACCAGTGCGTTCCCGAGCGCACAGTTGGCTGATAAAATAGGTATGCTTGCCGCTGACTTTCGACGCCGATTTGCTGACTTTGAAGCACAAAAAAGCAGGTTGGAACTGCTCGGTAACCCATTTGCGTTGACGTGGAAAGCTCACCACCAAACCTCCAAATGGAGTTGATTGACCTCCAATGCAATGATGCACTGAGGGCAAAATATGCGGCAGTGGTGTGCTGCGGAGTTCGCCCGTTTCCTCCCCGACACAATGCCCAGCTGCGCATCCAGGCTGCTCAAACGTTGTCTTATGTTGGCAGCACATACCTGTGTGAACAACTGTTTTCTTTGATGAACCTGAACAAAACATCACACAGAAGTCGACTTACTGCTGAACACCTCCACTCAATTCTGAGGATTTCCTCAGCTCAGAGCCTTACCCCGAACATTGATGAACTTGTGGAAAAGATGGGACACCACCAAGTATCACCCTCAACCTCAAACAAGTGAACATTACTGTGCAATCACATATTTAGAGTTTTTACTCAGTTCAAGTTTAAAAGTTAAAGTTTAATATTTGTTTTCACTGCATGTTACTTCTCCTTAAACAAAGTGTTGTTTTTGATTAATAGATTTTGCACTTTATTTTATTGTATTTCAATCCAATTATATTTTAAAAATATTTCAGTTGAGTGGATGATAGAAAATTGCTATTATTGTTTTTTTCTTTGAAGTAAATTTAGCCCACTTTTGCTAAAATAGAAAATATAGGCTACTGATGGTGCCTTGAATACCGGTTTCTTTCATTTAATGTTCATGTTATGGGGATTTTTATATAAAGGAAATTTGTCTTTTGTGTCTGTTGAAAATTAAAGATTACTGACAGAGCCATAAGAAAATATTGCTTTATTTATCTGATCATATTGGAATTATTTGTTAGGTTTTCAGTAGGTTCAATTAGGTTCACTAGACTATATGCGTCATTTAAAAATTTTTCAATGAACATTCGAACAGTCCGCCCTCGGCTTGTAGCTAAATTTTTTATTTGGCCCTCCGTCCATTTGACTTTGACACCCCTGCTCTATGGCAAGAGGTACCGGAGCGCCAAGTCTAGGTCCAAAAGGCTCCTTAAACTTCTTGTCAATATGGGGGCGCTGTTTCACTTTCTAAAAAATCGTGCCCAAATTAAACTGCCTCGTACTCTATTCTAGATCGTACAATATGCATATTATTATTACTATTGGATAGAAAACACTCTCAAGTTCTAAAACCGTTTGAATTATATCGTGAGTAAAACAGAACTCATTTGCAGAACTCATTTGCAGCAAACTTCCTGACAGGAAGTGAAAAATCTGAAATCGAGGCTCTGTTCCAGGGCCTTCCTATTCAATTGCTTGAAATCTATGGATATACATGCACTTCATACGCCTTCCACTAGATGTCAACAGGCAGTGGGAGGTGGAATGGGGTGTCTAGCTTGATCTGAGGTCGAACAAGAGCTCTTGGAATGACGTGACCACTATTTCCTTTGTCTACCAAGGCGCGGGAAGGACATCAGCATTGGCTTCTGAAAAGCGTTCGGTATAGACGGCCAATATCTCCGGCTTTGATTTTATTTGATACATGTGATAATATCATCGTAAAGTATGTTTTTCAATCGAGTTTTAACAATTATTCAACGTTTATCGGGAGTTTGAGTTTTCCGTTCTCTGCGTTAGGTGAAGATGGACATCTTCGCGCCACTTGGCTAGCTAAGGTTGCTAATTCGACAGGAGAAGAGGACATTCTAAAACCAAACAACGATTTATTCTGGACAAAGGACTCCTTGTACAAGATTCTGATGGAAGCAAAAGTAAGAACCATTTATGATGTTATTTCGTATTTCTGTGGAAAATGTTTAGTCCTATTTTCCTTCCTTTTTGAGGGCGCTGTCTCGCTATAACGTAAGCTGTTTGTTATGGTAAAGTTATTTTTAAAAATCTAATACGGCGATTGCATTAAGAACTAGTGTATCTTTCATTTGCTGTTCCAACATGTATTTTTTAGTAAAGTTTATGATGAGTTCTTTGATTAGATTAGGTGACTGTCCAAAATTTCTCCGGAGATTCTGGTGAACCGATGCTACATATTCACAATGTATAACCACGGTTTGCAGCTCAAAATATGCCCATTTTCGAACAAAACATAGTGTATTGTATAACCTGATGTTATAAGACTGTCATCTGATGAATTGGTCAAGGTTAGTGATTCATTTTATATCTTTGCTGTTTTTTTGCGATCGCTACCTTTGCGGTGAATGAATGCGGTTGTGTGTTTGGCTATTGTGGTAAGCTAATATAATGCTATATTGTGTTTTCGCTGTAAAACACTTAAAAAATCTGAAATATTGGCTGGATTCACAAGATGTTTATCTTTCATTTGCTGTACACCATGTATTTTTCATAAATGTTTTATGATGAGTATTTAGGTATTTCACGTTGCTCTCTGTAATTATTCTTGCTGCTTCGGTGCTATTTGTGATTGTAGCTGCAATGTAAAACTATGATTTATACCTCAAATATGCACATTTTCGAACAAAACATAGATTTATGTTTAACATGTTATAAGACTGTCATCTGATGAAGTTGTTTCTGGTTAGTGACTAATTAATCTCTATTGGTCGGTTTTGTGATAGCTACCTATGCGGTAAAAAAATGGTGAAAATATGCGTTGAGTCTTTTGCTATTGTGGTTAGCTAATAGAAATACATAGTGTTTTCGCTGTAAAACATTTTAAAAAATCGGAAATGATGGCTGGATCACAAGATGTGTATCTTTCATTTGCTGTATTGGACTGTTGATTTCATGAATTTATATGCTAGTATTTAGTTGTGGCGCTATGCTAGGCTATGCTAGTCAGCTTTTTACTGATGAGGATGCTCCCGGATCAGGGATGGTGATGAAGTAGAGGTAACAGCTTCTACCCCTAAGTCATAAGACTGCTGTAACAATTAATCAAATGGCTAACGGACTATTACATAAACCCCCCCCCCCCCCCCACTGCCTCGCTGTTTGATCATATAACTTTACCCCACCTACAGATTACCTCAACTAGCCTGTATCCCCACACATTGACTCTGTACCGTAACACCCTGTATATAGCCTCCACATTGACTCTGTACAGGTACCCCCTGTATATAGCCTCCACATTGACTCTGTACCGCGTACCCCCTGTTATATAGCCTCCACATTGACTCTGTACGGTACCCCCTGTATATGTATAGCCTCCACATTGACTCTGTACGGTACCCCTGTAATATAGCCTCCACATTGACTCTTGTTCCGGTACCCCCTCTGTACTGTATATAGCCTCCACATTGACTCTTGTACCGGTACCCCCTGTATTATAGCTCCACATTGACTCTGTACCGTACACCCTGTATATAGCCTCCACATTGACTCTGTACCGTACCCCCTGTATATAGCCTCCACATTGACTCTGTACCGTAACCCTGTATATAGCCTCCACATTGACTCTGTACCGTAACACCCTGTATATAGCCTCCACATTGACTCTGTACCGGTACCCCTGTATATAGCCTCCACATTGACTCTGTACGGTACCCCCTGTATATAGCCTCCACATTGACTCTGTACCGGACCCCCTGTTATATAGCCCTCCACATTGACTTCTGTAACGTACCCCCTGTATATATCTCTCGTCTGG
>NW_019942958.1:128064-129402 GCF_002910315.2 Salvelinus sp. IW2-2015
TACCGGTACCCCCTGTATATAGCCTCCACATTGACTCTGTACCGTACCCCCTGTATATAGCCTCCACATGACTCTGCTATCTGTACCGTAACACCCTGTATATAGCCTCCACATTGACTCTGTACCGGTACCCCCTGTATATAGCCTCCACATTGACTCTGTACCGTAAAACCCTGTATATAGCCTCCACATTGACTCTGTACCGTAACACCCTGTATATAGCCTCCACATTGACTCTGTACCGGTACCCCCTGTATATAGCCTCGTTATTTTATTGTGTTACTTGTACATTTTTATGTTTTTTCATCTTTAGTTTATTTAGTAAATATTTGAACAATTTCTTGAACCGCATTGTTGGTTAAGGGCATTTCACGGTAAGGTCTGTTGTATTCGGCACATGTGAAATACAATTTCATTCGATTGGCTGGAAGCCGTGTTATATCAGACCGTATACCATGGGTATGATAAAAAATAAAATTGTACTGTTCTAATTACGTTGGTAACCAGTTTATAATAGCAATAAGGCACCTCTGGGATTTGTGGTATATGGCCAAGTATCCAGGCACTCCGTGTTGCGTTGTGCATAAGAACAGCCCTTAGCCGTGGTATATTGGCCATATACCACACCGCCTCGGGCCTTATTGCTTAAATATATCACAACCAAGATTTCCCATGTGTTTTGGAATTTGAAGTACGGAGAGGGTTGAGGTACCTCAGCAAGCCTCTGACCCGAAGCCTTGGCGGGAGCCTTTCAGTCATACACTCTGATCTGCTTGGACGCACCATCAAAGGCCAGTCAAATATACATAAATATATTACATGCATGTCGTATCTCATGAGACCATATGACATGACATTAGTCTGAGGTCTTCAACATGTCACATATATCATTACGTGGACACGCACCTAAAGGACGGTTCCCTTTCTCAGAACCAACACACACACCAAGGAAGAAGAACTGTTTCTCTGAACATCCTGTTTGGGTTTAGAGTTGATAAGGATTTAAATACCTTCCCAAATAAATGACTAAATATAAAAATCAGGAGAGGGCAGTAAGGTGATTCAGTTCAGTCAATCTGCATGTCCTCCAGGTAACAAGACAGAACACGTCCATGGATACGTCTGCTGTTAGTCCAACTGGGTAACCAGGATGTCAAATCAAAGTTTATTTGTCACGTGCGCTGAATACAACATCTCAGCATGTCAATAACATGAACTAGATGGGGTGTATCAGCATGTCAATAACTAGATGGGGTATATCAGCATGTCTAGAACTAGATGGGGTATATCAGCATGTCTAGAACTAGATGGGGTATATCAGCATGTCTATAACATGAA
>NW_019942958.1:129855-137437 GCF_002910315.2 Salvelinus sp. IW2-2015
ATATTTGTCACGTGCGCTGATACACATCTCAGCATGTCAATAACATGAACTAGATGGGGTGTATCAGCATGTCAATAACTAGATGGGGTATATCAGCATGTCTAGAACTAGATGTATAATCAGCATGCTAGAACTAGATGGGGTATATCAGCATGTCTATAACATGAACTAGATGGGGTATATCAGCATGTCTAGAACATGAACTAGATGGGGTATATCAGCATGTCTAGAACATGAACTAGATGGGGTATATCAGCATGTCTAGAACTAGATGGGGAATATCAGCATGTCTAGAACTAGATGGGTATATCAGCATGTTAGAACTAGATGGGGTATATCAGCATGTCTAGAACTAGATGGGGTATATCAGCATGTCTAGAACTAGATTAGATCAAATCAAAGTTTATTTGTCACGTGCGCTGAATACAAACAGGTGTAGTAGATCTTACAGTGAAATGCTGAATACAAAAGGTGTAGAAGATCTTACAGTGAAATGCTGAATACAACAGGTGTAGTAGATCTTACAGTGAAATGCTTACTTATAGGCTCTAACCAATAGTGCAAAAAAGGTGTTAGGTGAACAATAGGTAAGTAAAGAAATAAAACAACAGTAAAAAGACAGGCTATATACAGTAGCGAGGCTACATACAGACACCGGTTAGTCAGGCTGATTGAGGAGTATGCTACTGTACATGTAGATATGGTTAAAGTGACTATGCATATATGATGAACAGAGAGTACCAGTAGCGTAAAAGAGGGGTTGGAGGGTGGCGGGACACAATGCAGATAACCCGGTTAGCCAATGTGTGGGAGCACTGGTTGGTCGGCCCAATTGAGGTAGTATGTGCATGAATGTATAGTTAAAGTGACTATGAATATATGATAAACAGAGAGTAGCAGCAGCGTAAAAATGGGGGGTGGGGGTGCACACAATGCAAATAGTCCGGGTAGCCATTTGATTACCTGTTCAAGAGTCTTATGGCTTGGGGGTAAAAATGTTTGTCTTCTGTTAGTCCAACTGGGTAACCAGGCTACAAATGCATACACGGGAAGTGTTTTCACTTATTGAGAGAACATTTTACAGTGGTGTACGAGGGGAGATTTCATTACAGACATTACATGAATTACTACACTTCTAATAATACATGCAATAAAATGCAAATTAATTACTTAAAAATCATACAATGTGATTTTCTGGATTTTTAGTTTTAGATTCCGTCTCGCACAGTTGAAGTGTACCTATGATAAAAAATTACAGACCTCTACATGCTTTGTAAGTAGGAAAACCTGCAAAATCGGCAGTGTATCAAATACTTGTTCTCCCCACTGTATATGGATCTGTTGAGCTGAAAAAGAAGTGATGAGCATAGCTTTTGCATTGTTATGATTTGAACAAGTGTTTTCATGACCAATGTTTGACATCAGTGACAGTAAGACTACGTACATCGTTTGCAAACTCATCTCACCCGGTCAGTGATGTTGTCCATGATGATGTCCAAAATCAAGAAGTTTGTTGGTCACTATTGAAGCGATCTCGGTTTCCCGATTTGCACTCCAAATGGTTCAGCAATCACCCATTTGCTGAAGAGGTCAGTCATGGTTAAGGGCATACTGGTTACCAGTCATGGTTCAAGACTCGGCCAAACTGAGCAATCGGCGGTGAAGGGCCTTGGTCAGGGAGATGACCAAGAACCTGATGGTCACTCTGACAGAGCTCCAGAGTTCCTCTGTGGAGATGGGAGAACGTTCCAGAAGGACAACCATCTCTGCAGCACTCCCCCAATCAGGCCTTTATGGTAGAGTGGCCAGACGGAAGCCACTCCTCAGTAAAAAGGCACATGACAGCCCACTTGGAGTTTGCCAAAAGGCACCGAAAGGACTCTCAGACCATGAGAAACAAGATTCTCTGGTCTGATGAAACCAACTCTTTGGCCTGAATGCCAAGCGTCACATCTAGAGGAAACCTGGCACCATCCCTACGGTGAAGCATGGTGGTGGCAGCATCATGCTTTGGGGATGTTTTTCAGCAGCAGGGACTAGGAAAGTAGCCAAAACAATGTAGGAGTGGCTTCGGGAAAAGTCTCTGAATGTCCTTGAGCGGCCCAGCCAGAGCCTAGTCTTGAAAACGATCGAACATCTCTGGAGAGACCTGAAAATAGCTGTGCAGCAACGCTCCCCATCCAACCTGACAGAGCTTGACAGGATCTGCAGAGAAGAATGGGAGAAACTCCCCAAATACAGGTGTGCCAAGCTTGTAGCGTCATACCCAAGAAGACTCAAGGCTGTAATCGCTGCCAAAGGTGCTTCAACAAAGTACTGAGTAAAGGGTCTGAATACTTATGTAAATGTATATCAGTTTTTTAAATTTAATACTTTGCAAAAAATAAATACATCCGTTTTTGCTTTGTCATTATGGAGTATTGATGAGGAAAATTAACAATTTATTCAATTTTAGAATAGGCTGTAACGTACAAATGTGGAAAAAGTATGGGTCTGAATACTTTCATAATTACTGAATGTTAGGAGAGTTGGGGTCAGGGGTTATATGTTAGGAGAGTTGGGTCAGGGGTTGTATGGTAGGAGAGTTGGGGTCAGGGGTCGTGTACTATATGTACAGCTAATGTTTGCGTTCCAAATGTCCACATATTCACTATTTAGGGCACTGTAGAGCCCCGGTCAAAGATGCCCTAAATAGTGAATAGGATCCCGTTTGGGAATCATATCTTTTTATACTTTCTGTGAATGTTGACGAAGGAAAAACTATTCTTGATGTTGGAATATTCTGTTAAAGAAAATGTGATTTTTTTTTCAACAATTGTTTTCCTATGATTTATGTTTCCTCTTTTACTTGAATGTGTCCAACCCATTAAATTACATTCTCACATTAACATCAATATATTCAGACTAGAAAAAAACTCTCAGAGCAAACAAAGTTCTCATTATCGAGCCTGAATGCCAGTCTGTTCGTGCCATCATGCCAACTCCTTGTCTTGCATTGGCTTGACAATGAGATCGAGTTGACAGAGAGCACAAACAGATCTAGGACCAGGCTAAATTAAGACCATCATGACAGAGTTGGGGGAGGGAAGTATGTATTTGCCATTATAACAGACTGGTATTTATTAAAATACTTGTAAACTACATACAGTATGGCATGTACTCATTTCATAGTCAACAAGCAGACACAAATGTAATATGGCTGAAAGGTGCTCACACCCTGAAGTCACGTGAACAGACAAAGGCTACATACCAAATGGCACCTTAATCCCTACAGCAGGGTTTTGCCAGACGTGGTCCTGAGAACCCAAGGGTGTGCACCTTTTGGGTTTTGCCAAAGCACTACACAGCTGATTCAAAGAATCAACTAAATATCAAGCTTTGAAATCCGCTGTGTAGTTTCAGGGCAAAAACCAGAACGAGGGCCGAGATAGGGAAACCCTTCACTGCAGAATGGTACCACTTTTAACCAGAGCAAAGTAGTGGACTATTACCACTAGTAGGAATAGGGTCCATTTGGCATGCAGCCAAAAAACAGCCCTGGTCAACAAGTTCCAACAACAGAGGGGTGTGTTAAAAAGTGCAACAACATATTGAACACAGATGAAATGCAATCAATTGAAGATGACATGTTTATTTCCTCAAAATGTTGTTCTATACAACATATTTCTATCTGACTGTTCTTCCTGGACAGAACCCCTGACTTGTCACTATCTGACTGTTCCTTCCTGGACAGAACCCCTGACTTGTCACTATTCTGACTGTTCCTTCCTGGACAGAACCCCTGACTTGTCACTATCTGACTGTTCCTTCCTGGACAGAACCCCTGATTGTCACTATCTGACTGTTCCTTCTGGACAGAACCCCTGACTTGTCACTAATCTGACTGTTCCTTCCTGACAGAACCCCTGACTTATCACTATCTGACTGTTCCTTCCTGGACAGAACCCCTGACTTGTCACTATCTGACTGTTCCTTCCTGGACAGAATCCCTGACTTGTCACTATCTGACTGTTCCTTCCTGGACAGAACCCCTGACTTGTCACTATCTGACTGTTCCTTCCTGGACAGAACCCCTGACTTGTCACTATCTGACTGTTCCTTCCTGGACAGAACCCCTGACGTGTACTATCTGACTGTTCCTTCCTGGACAGAATCCCTGACTTTTCACTGGCACCCTATTCCCATTTAGAGCACTACTAGGACCCTGGTCAAAAGTAGTGCACCTATATAGGGAATTGGTTGCCATTTGGACATGAAATTGACAGAGGCTTTACAGAGAAAGAAGCAAAAGAGGTCACTTATAGGAAGAGATTGGAAGGCATTCATTCAGCTAGGTTCACCTGTAAAGGCTTGGTGCAGAAAGCTTTAACTGATCTCACAGCATGTGTGGAAACACAAGGCGCTGGCACTTCACTTAACACCCGGTGTCATAATACGTCATAACCATGTCATATGTCCTAACAGCTGTCATAACATGTTCATAACACTGTCATGACATATTTTAGACTGTTGTGTTATTTTATTTTATAAATTAGTTTTTTTCCTGACAGAAGTTCTTTCATTTGAAAGTTTGTTTCTTAAATATTTTGTTGTTGTTGTAGTAATGAATTCCTTAATGTCATGATTTTTCATATTTTAAATAACTTGTAGAAAATATACTTTATAACATTGTCATGAAGCATTACGACCATCATAATCATATAAGCCAGACAGCTATCACGTACAAGTCCTTATGTCAGTCATCAGTCACACAGAGGGTGTCTGTCCTGCTCCTGAATTCATCCCAGTCATCAGAAACAGAGCATTGTAGGGGGGGGGGGGGGTAGGTGCATGTCTGACATCAATGTGTACGCAATTACAATTTAATATGGTCATTTAAAAAATATATATACAAACAATGTTGGCATGTAGGCTATGGTGTAATGGAAGCTTTGCCTTGTAGGTTTGGACTCTTATGTAGGTGTTATAACCAGCCATAAAATAACACACTATGTCACAACAGGTCTAAATATGTCTTGACAGTGTTATGGCCATATTATGACAAGTTATGTCAATGGTTATGACAAATGTCATAACGTGTGATGACGCTGGGTGTCAAGTGTTAGCCACAAAGGCTTATTATAGTGGACGTTTTGACATTCCTAAAAACGGGCTATGTCAAACGATACCCTAATACTAACCCTATACTGAACCATTCAGTTGTTGTGAAGATTTAACCAAGTTTGTTTGATGCCTTCATCCTGACTACTGCTGCCTTCTTGAAAAAGAGACTGCCTGAAATGGGACTTCCTGGTTCAGTTAAGAATGCCATTCCGAACACCGTGCCCTTTGTGGGAATTAAGATGCCGTTAGGGACACAGCCAATAGCGGTCAACTGATTTAACGTCTAAATACAACCTGCATGGAAACGAGAGAGAGACAACAACAAAAAAGACCGATCGTTTAATAAAAATAAAAAACTAAATCTCATATTTGGTTGGGTGAAGAATTTTGTAGTAAAAATTAAAAAAAAGGCCAAAAAGGTTCTTGCTTTCAGTTTCTGTACCCGCTTGTGCTTGATAGGATACGTTTTAATAGAACGTTTTACCACTAAACTACATTTACGCAGTATTCAGACATTTCATTCTTGGCTGTCATCTACAGCGCAAAATCTGTTGTTTAAAAATAAAAATAAAAAATCAGAATATGACTTTTTGTTTATCTGACAACACCGGTGTTTTGCATTGCACACTAAAGACTGGTAGCAGAGAGGGGACCTTCATGTTCGCTGTGCTTTCACCGTAAGGTTACCAAAATAAGCACCAACGGCCTATGAAACAGAGTTTTTAAACATGATTACTCTGGTAAATAAGGCTCTGGTAAAAAAAAAAAATAAGTAACTTGATGGAAATGACGATGTTTAATTTTATCCTGGGTTGTCAGAACATCAGAGAAAACGCTTTGCAACAAGAACCAAGGTAGTTTCCTCCGTGTGGTTTGTAATGAACATACTCTAACAAGAATACACGAGACATTACCCTTAACACAAGGGCCCGGAGTTATTCCAAATGGCACCATATTCCCTATATAGTGCACCACTTTAGACCACAACCATGACCATTGGTCCTGGTTGAAAGTAGTGCACTATATAGGGAATAAGATACCATTTGAGATGAACCCAAGGCTTGACCAGGCCCTAAATATACCTGAACCAAAGTCTCCTGGCCAGGTTACGAGGCAACCAGGAAAACTCCTGGCCCTAAACAAAGTGAACACACAGGATTAGTCCCAAATGGCACCCTATTCCCTATGTAGTGCACTACTTTTGACCAGGTAGTGCACCGTTATAGGGTGCAATTTGGGATACACACATAGTTCAGTTCAATCCACGTGTGAGAACAGGTCGGAGTCATATTGATAAGGTGAGAACAGGCGGAGTCATATTGATAAGGTGAGAACAGGTCGGAGTCATATTGATAAAGTGAGAACGCTTAGTGAATTGACCGGATCATGACTATGTATGGCTCCGGTCAATCAGTCAGTCAGTTTCTATCCCACCAGCAGTCAGGTCAGTTTCTATCCCACCAGCAGTCAGTCAGTTTCTATCCCGCCAGTCAGCCAGTCAGTCAGTTTCTATCCCGCCAGTCAGCCAGTTCAGTCAGTTTCTCCCGCAGTCAGCCAGTCATCAGTTTCTATCCCGTCAGTCAGTCAGCCAGTCAGTCAGTTTCTATCCCGCCGTCAGCCAGTCAGTCAGTTTTCTATCCCACCAGTCAGCCAGTCAGTCAGTTTCCTATCCCACCAGCCAGCCAGTCAGTCAGTTTCATCCACAGTCCAGCCAGTCGTCAGTTCTATCCCACCAGTCAGCCAGTCAGTCGTTTCTATCCACCAGTCAGCCAGTCAGTCAGTTTCTATCCACCAGTCAGCAGTCAGTCAGTTTCTATCCACCAGTCAGCCAGTCAGTCAGTTTCTATCCCACCAGTCAGCCAGTCAGTCAGTTTTCTATCCACCAGTCCAGTCAGTCAGTTTCTATCCCACCAGTCAGTCAGTCAGTTTTATCCACCAGTCATTCAGTCAGTTTCTATCCAGCCAGTCAGTCAGTCAGTTTCTATCCCACCAGTCAGTCAGTCTGTTCTATCCACCAGTCAGTCAGTCAGTTTCTATCCCACCAGTCAGTCAGTCAGTTTCTATCCATCTGTCTGTCTGCTGTCTGTCTGTCTGTCTGGTCTGTCTGTCTGTCTGTCTGTCTTGTTGTCTGCTGTCTGTCTGTCTGTCTGTCTGTCTGTCGTCTGTCTGTCTGTCTGTCTGTCTCACGAGAGCGGGTGGATGGAGAATGGGAGGAGCTTCTTCAGTTGCCAGTCTTGGGAGTCTGAGGCTCCATGAAGGCAGGGTTGTAGGCAGGCTGGGCAGAGAGGAAGTCGGGCTGGGCGGGAGGTGCACAGGATAGGCTGGCTGAGGCTGGGCTGAGCCTGGAGGGTAAAGCAGCTGTCCTGGACTCGACCCAGCCTGATAAAGACACTGGGATAGCAAGGAGGATGCTGGACCTGGTAAGAGAGGAGAGAGAGAGAGGACATTAAACACCCACACCAGAGACACGGAGAACACA